>NW_015151296.1:102552-117289 GCF_000732505.1 Cyprinodon variegatus | reverse complement strand
CCGACCCATGTGTTTCTGTTGGTGTGTTCCTGATTTTTACAAACTGAGTGGAGAAGATGACAGACCGTGGATTATTTTGTAAAACAGACAGGTTTGCATACTTGATAGTTTTCCCAGCTTAAAAGCTTATGTTTTAGTAAAATGTCACAATGGTGATATTTTGATGGTTTTTAGTCCAAGATTTTTGTCTGTTTGTAAAGAGATTCTTAAGGTTTTAGTGAGGTTTTGTTTGCCTGTGGCCAGGTTGTAAGACAGTAGGTAATGAGCTTTGCATCCCTGATCTGAGACAGTGGGTGTTTGATTACTGTGCAGGTGCAGCATATTGAATCTAGGTGTTTCCTGGAGGAGGGTAACGTTAGCTCTACGTAGATGTAGTTCAATTTTATTATTATTTTTTTACAGGAATGGTGGGGGCTGTTGCTCATAGAGCAGAACTCATGAGAATTACTTAGATGCATCAAATATTAATTTGTGCATGAATTTGATGAATAAATGGCAAAAAATATATTTTTGCATTAGATTGACCCATATATTTTCTGTGGCAAAATGTAGCAAGGGCTGGACAATCATTTGATTTATTATTTGATTTAATTTTCTATTTTAGGAAAATTTGGATCAGTTTATTTTTATTCATCAATTCCTCTGGTCATCTGTAGTTACTTCAGTTCATCACTTTTTGTTTACTTAGATGTTCACTCATAACCCATAAAATATTGTGTAACACTATGGCTATAAATGATTTTGTTACCTTTAAATAATTAAGGTTAATTAAGGAATTACTAAAATAAAAGCTAGGTTTTAAAAGTAATATATGTCAGTTGTCATCTTATGAATCTTGGGGGAGCGAAAGATTTGGTATGAGAAAAAATCTGGTTGACACCTATTGTCCAGCCCTACCACAAAGAGACTGGCATGATGAACAGAATTTGGTTCAAAACTGAAATTAAATTAATTCAACATTTAAATGATTTAGATGTATTCAGATGAAACTATATCTTTATATAAACTTTTTTCTTGAAAGAAAGCATTTTGAATTGTCTTGACTTCAAAGTTATCTTAAATTGCTGCTACTTAAGTACAATTAAATGTAGTTTGTACATTTGGGGTTATTAATAAATTAAAGACACAGGTCCTGACTATGGAGATATTTACCCCCCCCCCCCTTGTGTTTAAAATCTGCATCTGCTCTTATAGATGGTGGGGAAGACTGTGGTGTACATGGTGGAGATTACAAACATCGTACAAACTGTCCGCCTCAACTATGGAACCATCACAAGAGATTCACCCATCAGGTCAGCCTACATTTCTGTTCTTCCAGTAGGAGCTGCATGTAAGCATATTAATGAAAAGTTTAGTGAAGGGTAAAATTGCTATAGAAAAAAAATGAAAGCAAGAAATGTGAGATGACGGCATACTTGGAATTGAAAAACAAAGCTCATTTATAAGTTTGGAGTTTCACAAAGGGTGGATTGTGGGGGGGCCCAGGGCACCAAGGGCCACCTATCACACACCTCCACCCACACACATGGATTACCTGGGCTGCTACTGTCACTCCCAAACAAGAGATATTCAGAGCATCTTGCCTAAGTAGAAGAATCTCACCAAGCCTGTCATGGAGTTTGAGTTGGTTGGTGTGATGCTTCAAGCTGCACTCACAGCAAATGATCCTTATCTCCAGCTTCATACATTTTGCTTAAAGGTTATCTCCTGTTTTCAGGAGACAATAATTATTTGTAGAACACTGGGTGAGCTGTCATTTAAAAATAAGCTTACTTTCAAAGAGTGTTGGTGGTTTTTTTTTTTTTTAAGGAAGTAGTTGGGATTTATCTTATTCCTTTGATAAAGGGTCTCATTTTCCTGCTCAATTTAAAAAATATATACACTTACTGTATTTTAAGAAAAAAAATTACTTGCCCAGATTAAAATTTTTTTGCATTGAACAAACTGGCCTGACCTGAACGCCATAAAGAGTATATGGAATATTGCCAACAGGAAGCTGGAGTAGGCAGAACCAACAGTTTGATCAGCTAAAGCAGCCATAAAGCAAACTGCCTTCATGCCAGGCTGCATTGGGTCAGTAATCAGTCAGGGCTCCTTTTACATAAATCACTGAGGGACTGTATTGTACATAGACATTGCATACACATGCTCATTGGTGGGTTGAAATTTCTGTAAAAAAAAAAACTTAAATAGGTTTTGCATCAAGTAATTTTCGGACAAACTGAAGTGTGGGTTATCATAAGAAGCCAAGATCAAAGCAAACATATACTTTAATTATATTCATAATAAATCTATAAAAGTCTGCATGTCACATCCTAAATTTAAGTCCAAAAATCTTCTTTTTAATGATTGTAATTCATAATGTCACATGCTTTAATCATAAAAATGCATTCCTAGTAAGAAGTCTGGTCTTATTCCAGCTTTAGAATTAGGTCTAGATTTTGGCTTCTATTTAATATTGATATTTGGAAAAAGGGAAACATTAAGGCATCTGTTATTGTTTTTATAATCTGCATCAGTTCTGAGTGTGATCATCTTTGGTGGAAAAAGAAGTTTGAACTTTGCTAGAAACTCTGTACAGCAGATGCTCTCCTCTTGAACCGTTCCAGTGAATGCTTGGGGAGTAATAAAACCAGTAAGCCTAAACAGCTGCTTCTCTGCTCTGATCTCCCAGTGCTGCTATTTGAGACTTCCTGTTTGTCTGCTAGTTGTCTTTTGTTTTCTCAAACAGGTTGATATTTTTCTTCTTTAAACCAATATAACAAGGAAAAATATTTTAGTCCTAAAGGTGTTTGATCCATCATCTTCAGGTTGCTGGTGGAATGCCGATATGTTCCAGGAACTGCGCTCAGTGTGAGCTACGTTGTTAAAACTCCCACCTTTGGTCCTGAAGTTCATACTCAGGGAGTGTTTGGAGTCCAGCTGAGGATTGCTAAAGGTAAAAGGATCTTTTTTAAATCAAAGAGGTTCTGTTGCTTTTTAAGATGCAAATGTCTAGCTCACATTTGGCTGTAAACACCCTAAAGATTTAATCGGCTTCAGAGCTTCTATTTCAACCTAAGGACTTTAATTTTTCTTTTTGAAGTTTTACGGCACTAGTGGCTTGTTTTTCTGACAGTAGGCTTAGAGGAAAGGGAGTATGAGAGAGGGGGAGAGACATGTGGCAAAGGACCACAGGTCTGATACGAACCTGGGTCTGCCGCATCGAGGACTAAGGCCTCTGTACTAGGGTTGTCACGATACTAAACTTTTCAACTCGATACCAATACTAAGGAAAATACTCGATACCATTTTCGATACCACAAGGATAAAAACAAAGACTCCAAAATTCTACAGAAATATTTTCATTAATAAATAAAATACGATAAATAAATACAATAAAGGTTGTATGCTGTGCACAATATTAAGCGAGCTTGATAAAAAACGTATAGAATTAAAATTAAGTGTTCCTTCCTTAGCTATGCTTTGCACACATAACAATGACACTAGCCAAACCAGTTAAGAAACAAAAATAATTCTCAGCAGCTGCACCTCTTACAAAAAAAAAGTCTGAAACTGAAAAATGCACAGAATTATTCAATCACAGTGTTCAGAAAGTGCATGTTTCACTATTCTGCACTTTAAATGAATGACTGTTTAGGTGCCACTGGTGGTGGCACTGTATCAATACTTTTAGAAACGAGTATTGTATCCGGATACAAAATTTCAGTATCGATACTTTTTTGAGAATCGATACTTTTGAGAACCCTACTCTGTACATGGGTCGTGTGTACTAACCACTGTGCCACCTGTATGCCCATTTTGTTAAATTTTCTAATCTGTATTTCATAACTAATTTAACTTTTTCATTAATGCTTTGACCCGAACATCATGCTGTATGGACCGGTCAAACCCTAATTAAAATATTATTCCCTTTTTAGATTCTTTAAAGCATGATTTATCAGAATTGAAACAAGTATTTATAGAAACCTGATTTTTTATTTTTTATTTTTTTTCTTGTCTAAAGCTGAACCCATTTTTTTTTTTTTATCTTTTCTCCCCACCTTTTAAAGATAAAAAAAAAAAAAAAAATCCTGTTTGTAATAAAGTGTTGATACCTCCTTAAGGAGGAAGTTAAACACACTAAAATATTTTAAACGCATAAGGTTCTCTTCTTTTGCTTCCATCTATTATTAGATGCCCAGTACAGCAGTTACTACCCACAGTATCACCAACCTCTGCACATGTTGCTGGGGAAACCTCTCCACCTTGAAGTGCGCCTCCTCAATTCCCCAGATCCCAGTTTAGTGCTGCTGGTGCACTTCTGTGTGGCCTACCCCCGCTCTGGAAAAGCTGTGTGGGTGTTGCTTTACAACGGGTATGCAATAACATCTCCACTACAAAAAAAGACAAAAATCTAACCACAGCCGAGAAAGCAGTTTCTACTAGAATTAAAATGCTCATGTCATTACTTTAACATTCTCCAGATGCCCCAACCCTTTGGATCCAGCCCCACCGAAGACCGTTCTGTCGGAACCAACTCCCCCTTCTCCTCAGAGTCAGACACGCCGCTTCACCATTCGCACCTTTCAGTTCCTCCCTGATGGAGACTTCCAGGACACAGATGAGGAGGTAAGAAAACTCTCTCGCTATAAATGTGAGTGGGTCCTTCTGTACAAGGGGACATGGTCTTGAGGTTTTTTTAGGCCTGGATGTTACAGTTTAGTCGGTTCAAAAAAAAAAGTCAAACGCTTGGAATACCTGGCTGTCTCACTGAGACTATTTTCAGGCCTGCATCTAATTCGATTATTTAAAAAAATAAAATCTTTATTCCTTTAACCCAAAGCCCTTATTGAGTCCTCTCTTGTCCTAAGCGTGATACAGATAACATTATCGATGACTCCTCACATCCCCACCATGGACTGTTCTCCCTGCTGCCCTCTGGGAAGAGGCTTTGCAGCATTCGATGCAGGTCCAGCAGATTCTGCAACAGTTTCTTCCCCACTGCCATCAGACAGTTGAACTGTTGAAAAAACTTGCCATCATGTCACAGACTCTGCATCACATTGATGACGCCAAACCAAAAACTGTGTATTTGCACCATATATATTGCTGCTCTGAACTTCCATATTAATGCGTTTTTTGCATTTTTTTTTTCCTTCCATGCCATTTACATTTGATCACTGCTGCACTTTATGGAACTTAAATTCTTATTTACTGCCTTGTAAGCTGTACTAAACAAAATTTAGTTTTGTATACACTGTGTATAATAAATCACAGTAAAAGTTGTTTAAGTTTACGATAATTGCTTAGAGGTACGACAGAAATTCCTATCTTTTGACAATCCTACTAGGCCTGACACTTTCTTCTAGCCACTGATTGCTGATACACTTAAAGAACAAAAAAAAAAAACACTACTAGTAATCAATGGAGGGACTGGGTATTGAATTTAGATTTTTCGTTTAAATACATGCATTTTTTATTGTATCTAATAACTGTGTTTTGTTCTGTGAACATGCCAAACTGGCTGTTAGGACCACAAATGAAAGTGGGACTCAAGCTTGGATCATGGACAATCTGTGAACTTTGCACAGATATGGACAAATTCATAGGAACCAATATTGAAAATATTTTAATAAAACAAACTCCAGGTCCACCCTGATCCCACTGATGAACAGAGCCGAGCCATTTGAAGACTGTTTTTAACCCAGGTCGCCTGCAGAGCTGGTTGACGCGGGTCAGTGAGCTGTTCTGTTTCTCACTTAAAGCTGATTATTCCCGGGTTTAAAGAGATTTTTTTTTTTTTTTTGCCAGAGGGAAACGGGTATACGTTTTTTTTTTTTTTTTTTTTTTTCTCAACCCTAACCTGTTTTTCAATTGAATCATATTTATGACAGAGCTTTCTTACAGTAAATTGTTGGTAAAACGTCAACAAAGCAGGAAGAAGAGGTTAATTTGAATACCCTTTTTTTTTTTTTTTTTTTTTTTTAAGAAATTCTCGTAATTTGTGGTGAAATTGGGAAACTTAAGTTCAGTTTTAGTTGAAAACAGCTTTTGAACTAGACCTTGTGTGGATGTACAAACCAAACTTGTGTTTTTTACATTGAAGAAACTGGTAAATTCATTGCAGGCTTTGGTAGAGTGGATTTTAGATGCTACCATTACAGAAGGGTTTGTTAGCCTGTCGACTGTGGCAATTAAGACATTGTTTTTGCTAATTATCTTAGAGAAAATTTGTTTTTGGTGGTTAAGGTCTGTAAAGTCTGTCTTTATAGTGAACCTACAGTCCAGACTTTCAACACCTGCATTCAGATTTTCAATACTTCCAGTGTTCATTTTTTTATCAGTGAAGCAATTCTCCAAGAGGGCTCTGTCTTCCCATAAACAAACTTCACTTTAATTAGGGAAAAAATTATAGATTTTTGAGGTTTTAGAATAAAAACTTTAGAAAAAAATCTACCACCTCATTAATAGATCGAGAGCTAATTAAAGAGTAAATCTGGTTAAAGGTTTCAGTAACACCATCCTTAAAGATGTTTTTTCTCTTATGTCAGGCATAGAGTTGTATATCGTAGTCCCTGGTCTAACACTTCATATCTACTTCTAGTCAAATGTGTTTTTATCTTTTAAACAGCCATTTTTTGTAAGATTTTTCAAGTCCTCTGTGGTAATGGGAGGTATGTTGTGCAGATTAGATGGTGTCAACGTGTCCTTTTAGGGTTGGTCATGTAACATGGCAAATCCTTTAGAAAACTATTTAAGTCTAATAATCCAAGGGAGTCTCTGGTTTGTCCAACTTTTCTCCAATGTTGGCTAAGAAATGAAAAGTTCATTTTAAAAGAAGGTAAACAAGCAGGAAGCAGGGAAGAAAGGAATCTTGGCAGGCAGAGAGATTAAAGTAGTGAAATAACTACTTAATCACTACTCTGGAGGGAATTTTCTGATTTATCCTCCATGACTAACTTGGAACAATTCAACAGTAAACAATAGACATTGTAGATGGAAATTCATTATAGATTTTATAAATATAAATGGTTTTATAGGTTTGTGTTAAACTGTGTTCTGTTGGACTTTAATTTGTAATCATGATATTTATATATATTTTTTTATAATTAAAAATGGCATAAATTGAACAGAACTGTCTACTCAAAAAAAATCAAATTTAATGTGTAAAATTATGTAATCAAACAGATCTTAAGTAGCCATTTCAGAACTACCTTTTTTCTCTTAAGTAATCTTTTTAATGACTACTTTCTACTTGTGTAAAAAAAAATAATATAGTGCTACTTTTGATTTGCACCCACCTGTCAGCATTTATGCTTATCTGCTTGTATAAAGCAACCAACATACAGTTAAGGAAGAGTGCAAGAAAACCAAGCTTGACAAAGGAGCAGCACCTCTGTCTGCACAGCTCTGGGAGGAGCATTAAGTGCTGAAAGGTCAATTGCTCCTGGGATCACAGCCAGTAGATGGACTTTGAAATGCATTTATCACACAAATGATTTTTTCAAAGACCATTTAGTCTATAGATACTGCCATCATGAATGACACAAAATACCATCTTCTCTCTGTGCATAAGCTGTTTATTTTATCTGATCTGGAAAGCTCCAGTATTTGTGTTGTGCATTTTCCCCAATTTATTTATTTTTCCTATAACTTTTGCATCGTCAATAAATTTTTTTACCAAGGGTATACCTTTAACCCATTCCGGTGCTAAAACTGTTATATGGATGATAGTTCATCTCCACATTAAAAACTGTAATTGTTAAAAAGGTTTTTGTATTTATTTATTGCACCGATTGGATGGTGGATTAGCCAATCAGGTCCCTCCTTTCCCCCCTCCACTGCTTTCTAAAAGTCCTCCACACAGATCCTAACATTCTTCACTTTAGTTCCCTTTAGGCTTTAGGTGCTTTGTGACTTACTAATTTTACTGGAGTAAAACAATTCTTACAATTTGAGAAAACTGCTTGTTTTTCTTTTCCTAACATGACATCATTGATCTTCTTTTAGTCTTTGGAATCCCTGAGGTTTGTTATTTGTCCCTTTCAGATCTACTTCATGTGTTCAACAGAGATCTGCTCTCCTCGAGATGGTCCTTGTGTTGAGGGATGTTTTGGTCAATGACTGTGAGAAATGGATTGCATCAATGCACAACATCGTGATGAGCCCTGGAGGAAGCTGTAAAATCAGAGCCTTGTTTACAAATGATCTGAAGACAGCTTGAGGGTTTGTGGGAGCTGTGCTTTCATGGAACCTAGTATGAGAATCAATTGACACTCAATAGTGGTTAAAACCATGATCTGGTAAAGGTTTGCCTTGAACTTCATGAAGAATTCCAGGTGATGTATTCTCTCCCTTTGCTTTAGTTATGTGGCATTTAATGTCCAATAAATGCTCTTAAATATCTCTAAAGTTGTTGCTGTTTTCCTTTATTCCTGCACCTGTTCGGTTTATTGAAGTTGAGTTGAGCAGCTGAGCGTGTTATGGGTAGGAAAAATAATGAAAAACTCCAGCAAGAACATGTTTACTTCATTATTCAGAACTTTCCTTTTGTTTTGAGAAATGGGTGCCAGTTTTTAAGAGCTTAGTGTGCTTTTTTTTTTTCTTTTTTTGCGAAAACATTCCCTAACTACTAGGTATAGAAGTGTAACTGGTGATCTAAAATGTTTTCACAATACTCTTGTAGTTGAGTCAAATCAAGCCATCCTTTTTCTTCCTAATGTTTAGTCGTTGTTTGTTTCCCAAATAAACAGGAAAGATCCAAATTGAGAGGAAATATTTTTGGGTTTACGGATCACGTATAAATGCCCCTCTCCCATTTTACTTAGAAGAAATAGAAAATCCTTTTATTGTCTTACAATGGGGAAATTCTGGTAAAATTCTGCTTTAATCATAAACTAAAAGTTTGCAGTCTTGTAACTATTTAAGTACAATCTCTACCTGCAAAGGGAAGATAACAAATTGTGACAAAGTGACATACTTTCTTACCCTATCTTTTTGGGTTTCAAAAACACTTTATTAATCCCTCAAATAAATTAAATTGTAAAAGGCATTTCACCCAGCATTGGAAGTTTGCCTTCAATTTCAGCCAATTTTGACATGAAATTGTATATCAAAATGATTTAAAAGAAAATTTCTGTCAAAAACTACATTATTTGCTTTTTCTGATTTTTATCATTCTAGCCTGGTGTTTATGCCCAACCCTGACATTTACCCAAACTATTTCTAGTATATCCCTCAAGTTAGTTCTCACAGTATTTTTAAGCAGTCTCCCTAACATTAAAACATGGAGGTCCATTACATTAAGACTGGCCTTTGTTCCCCACGGACCTGTTGGTCCTAAGGTTAGTAAATGTACCTAAAATGGTCCTACTTGGGTAACATAACCACACACCGCTGTTTATGCTTACTTCAACCCGGTTTGCACATCTTAAGACTACATCATTAAATACATTGCTAAATCTATTCACTCCTTTCAAATGTTATGTAGATGGTATTTTAAAGCAATTGTGAAAGAAGGGGTCACTCCCTGCTCCGTAAACTATGGTGCTATCATAGGATGCCACCTGTACAACTGTAGTCAATGAAATGTCCTTACTCCGAAATACTCTCCTTACCTGTCTGTGGTATAACAAGGTGGAAGTTTGAACATCAGCAACTTAAGCACATAAACCGATGCTCTTAGTAAAAGTTTGTCAACTTTCTGCAAAGTGGATCCCTTTAAAGACCTCTAAACTTAATGAGACCTTCTGGATAGCTCAGAAATGTTAAATGTAGTGTTTTGGAATGATTTCCCTTGTTAATATAGCCATGCATTTTTTTATACATTTATAAATATTAATTTATGGTTTGACATGTATATTATGTTGAGTAGTTAATCTGTGATTACATAACACTTCTAGATGAGTGTAGAAACAAGCTCTTGCCCATTAAACATTAAAACATTTTAAAAATACACAAAATCCTGTATTCATCCTCTTGATTTGTAACATGCAGAATAAATACATTTGGAAGTGGTTCAGAGGTTAATGTATTGTAGCATTTCAACATCATGTCACTATGAAGATGGTGTGTTTGAAGTGTTCCATGTTGAATACCTGCCACACTTTTTACATTTCCTAGAAAGCAATGTTGACAATGTTTTTTTTTTTTTTTTTTTTTTGCACATTTTTCCCTCTTAATATTTAATAGTTTTGCTCTCGTTGCTCATTTACAAAAAATCCCAGTAAGATAACTTGGGGTTTATGTTTATAACTACCGGTAGCAAAATGTGAAAAACTTCAAATGCTAGTAATATTTTTTTTAAGCCACAAGTCTCTCATTAGTCACATGAATGGTCACAGGATTAGCCTCTGCAAAGGCCCAAAACAAGTAACTATCTTATCCTCTTGATTGTGAGTAAAATAACTAAACATTACAGATTATGTAATTAGAAAACCTTATCAATACTAAAATCTTTTAGTGGTGAGAATCTCATGAGCCTACACGGTTATACATTGTTTCACTCTTCATTCAGTATTGATACCAATTTTTAAATCTAACTTGCAGCGGTACAGTTTGTTTCTATAATCATTTAAATTTATACCACTCAGCACTACTACAGCTGGAATGGACAGTAAATGTATTAAAATTTAATTCAAAAATACCTCTAACCCAAAGGGAAAATAACTCTTATCCAAGTTGTAGATGCTGAAGGCTTTGGGCACAAAAGAACTTCTGTAGTGGTTAGTATTGCAGCTCTAAAGTAGCCTCTGACAGAAGACTGTCTGTTGTAGACGGTTTTTATTGTGGGCTTATATAAATCAATTGATCTGATGCGATACCAAAAAAGGTGGCAGAAGGCATTGCACTCACAGCAGACTTTAAAAATTGTGATGTATTGCAACTTCCTATTAAAACTGAAGGACCAGTGTTAATAGTATAGAGTGCTCTGTCCCTTGTTTCACTGTGTGCCTCCATTTTGTCTGTTCAGGTGAAGACTGGGGTTTTTCTAGGTCGGCTTTCTTCATAAAATATCAGGTATACTTCTGATTTTGTACAGCATATTGAAGTAACTTGGATTTATGGAAGGTGAAAATATTAGAATTGTCATCTAAGACATCTACATCAACCAAAACGGCAAGTGAGCCAATTATGAACATGACCCACACCAGACATGTAGGCAATATCCCAAACATGAGGAAGGGGATACTATGGTTGTAATAGACTCAATTTGAAAGGTTGAACTCTGCATGGCAAAAAAGAAACATACTTTACACCCTAATACAACTATCCTTGTTGCACAACAGTGCTGTGAAAATTTTCTGCAGAAGATTTTGTCAGTTGAAATGGAGGTAAGTACATGGGAGGAATCAACGATAAACCGCTTGGTGGCCTTAGACAGGAATAACATCAGTCCAGACCTAAATTAAACAGAGAACCTTGGAAACACATTCACTGGTGTTCTGAACTTCTACAAAGATTATTTCCAATTCTAAAAAAAATCTTGTTCAACTCTATTGCATACCATACCAAGAAAATCCTAATGGTGAACATTTAAAATCTGTATGAATACTTAAAAATAGCATATTAAATGTCAGACTTTCAGACCCAGCATCTCCTGAAAAAGTGTTCAGCCTACCATATTCTGCTAGTTCGTTTCACATGAGACCTTTACAGCAACCAGGTCACCAAAAAAACAAAATGATTGTAAAGTTTAGTGTTTGGTGTTTATACACTGCTCAAAAAATAGATAGAACACTTAAAAAACATCCTGGATCTGAATTATAGCACATTCCACTTTGTCCAGAACAAAGTATTCAATAATATTTCTGACAGCAAAATCACATAAAAATCAATGATGCAAATCAAATGTACACTACTCAAACAAATTAAAGGAACATTTTGTAATCAGAGTATAGCATCAAGTTAATTAAACTTCTGGGATATTGATTTGGTCAGGTAAGTAGCAGAGGGGGTAGTTAATCAGTTTCAGCTGCTTTGGTGTTAATGAAATTAACAACAGATGCACTAGAGGGACAACAACGAGACGACCATCAAAACAGTAATGGTTTTACAGGTGGAGGACACTGACATTTTTTCCCACTCATCTTTTCTGACTCTTTTTCACCAGTTTTGCACACTGTCACTACTGTTAGCATGGGGTGCTACCTGGACCCTACAGAGGTTGCACAGGCAGTCCAACTCCTCCAGGATGGCACATCAATATGTGCCATTGCCAGAAGGTTTGCTGTGTCTCCCAGCACAATCTGAAGAGCATGGAGGAGATTCCAGGAGACAGGCAGTTACTCCAGGAGAGCTGGACAGAGCCGTAGAAAGTCTACAACCAACCAGCAGGACCCATATCTGCTCCTTTGTGCAAGGAGGAGCACTGCCAGAGCCATACAAAATGACCTCCAGCAGGCCACTGGTGTGAATGTCTCTGACCAAACAATCAGAAACAGACTTCACAAGGGTGGCCTGAGGGCCCGACGTCCTCTAGTGGGCCGTGTGCTCACTGCCCGACACGGTGGAGCTCGATTGGCATTTGCCACAGAACACCGTTATTGGCAAGTCCGCCAGTGGCACCCTGTGGTTTTTTACAGATGAGAGCAGGTTCACCCTGAGCACATGTGACAGACGTGAAAGGGTCTGGGGAAACCGTGGAGAAGGTTATGCTGCCTATAACATCATTCAGCATGACCGGTTTGGTGTTGGGTCAGTGATTGTCTGGGGAAGCATATCCATGGAGGGACGCACAGGCTAGACAACGGCACCCTGACTGCCATTAGGTATTGGGATGAAATCATTGCACCCATTGTCAGACCCTATGCTGGTGCAGTGGGTCCTGGGTTCCTCCTGGTGCACGACAATGCCCGGCCTCATGTGGTAAGAGTATGCAGACAGTTCCTGGAGGATAAAGGAATTGATACCATTGATATGTCCCCACGCTCGCCTGACCTAAATCCAATAGAACACCTCTCGGACATTGTTTAAATCCATCCGACGCCGCCAGGTTGCACCTCAGACTGTCCAGGAGCTCGGTGATCTGGGAGGAGATACCCCAGGACGCCATCTGTTGTCTGGGATACATACACGCATGTGGGGGCCATACACATTACTGAATACCATTTTGAGTTGCTGAAATGAAATTTCGGCAAAATGGACTAGCCTGACGCATCATTTTTTCCCTGTAATTTTTGGGGTGTCTTTGAATGCAGCCCTCTGTAGGTTGATAATTTTCATTTCCATCTAATGATGTGGCATCCTTTAGTTCCTAACCCATCACCCAGTCCATATCAGTATAAATAAACAGCAGGATTTTTTTTCCCCCATTGAGATCTGATTTGTTTTCAAAGTGTTTTTTTTTTTGTTTTTTTGAGCAGTTTATTAACTAAAGGAAGCCTGGATTTGGAGTCACACACAAAACTAAACAGACTAAAGGATGATCCAGCTGTGATGCAATGTCCTTAAAACAGGTGAAAATTATGCTCTGTACTGTGTGTGGCCTCCATGTGCCTCTATGACCTCCCTACAACACCTGAGCATGCTCCTGATAAGGTGGAAGATGGTCTGCTGAGGTATCTCCTCCCAAACCTGGACTAAAGCATTGGCCAACTCCAGGAAACTGTGGTGCACTGTGACATTGGTGGATGGATTGAGACATGATCGGATTCAGGTCTGGGGAATGGGTGGGCCAGTCCATAGCTTTAATGCCTTCATCTTACAGGAACTGCTGACACACTCTGGCCACATAAGGTCAAGCCTTGTCCGCTATTAGGGGGAACTCTGGGCCAACCGCACAGTCATACGGTTTCACAAGGGGTCTCAGGATTCCATCTCTGTACTTATTGGCAGTCATGCTACCATTGGGGAGCACATGGAGGTCTGTGTGGCCCTCCAAAGAAATGTCACCCCACACTATTACTGACCCACTGCCAAACCGGTCATGCTGAAGGATGTTGCAGCCAGCTGATCACTCTCCATGGTGTCGCCAAACTCTGTCACATGCTCAGTGTAAACTTGTTTTCATCTCTGAAGAACGCAGGGCACCAGTGGTGAATTTGCAAATCCTGGTGTTCTCTGGTGATGGAAAAGTCAGGCCATCACTTTGTCTGGCCCCTGTGGTCCTCCTGTTCCTCCTTGCGCAAAGGCTGAGGTAGCAGTTCTGGGTTGTTGCCGTCCTGCAGCCTCCTCCACGTTTCCTGGTATACTGTTCACAGAAGTTTAGTTTAATTGCAGTTATATTGGAGTTATACCAGTGGCGGTATTGATATTGTGTAAAAAGATCAATACTTTTTTTCTCTCCAGCAGACACTGACTGCACCTCCAGTCTCCATGTCTATCACAGCACTTTGCTGCTCTCCCTCCCGTCTCATTGCTGTCTTGCACCATCACATGGCTCAATATATATTTTATGGTGTGTTAAGCTTCTTTGTCATGACTTTGTTTTAACTGCTTTAAACTTAATTTTTTTAGTTTTCCATTATTCAATAGTAAAGTAAAAACAAATCGTAAAAATACCAAAAGGTAAACAGTTTCATGTGGGGAGTGGCGGTTAGGGCATAGAGCAGGGGTGGGCAACTCCAGTCCTTGAGGGCCGGTTTCCTGCAACATTCAGATTCATCCTTGGTGCAACACACCTGAATCAAATGGTTGAATTACCTCCCCAGAATGCAATCAATTTCTCCAGAGTCCTTTTAATTATCTATTTACTTGATTCAGGCTTGTTAAGTAAAAACATATCTAAAAGTTTCAGGATACAGGCCCTCCAGGA
>NW_015151296.1:38914-100946 GCF_000732505.1 Cyprinodon variegatus | reverse complement strand
GTTACATGACTCCATCTATAATAGTGTGAAGTTTGATATAACACAATTTCATACAATATATATAATTAGGGGGTCCCCCCTCCATCAGTTTGGGGGTATGTTGAAAACCCCTGGCGTAGGGGGCCTACCAAGTGTCAGTGACAGGGGACCTAAGAGGTCAGGGGCCCCTAAGCAACTGCAGTCTCTGCTTACTGATATTTACAGCATTGATATCAGCAATACAGACACTGTATATCCTTAGTATCGGCCTGATATCAAAATTCCCAGTATGTCAAATCTGTTAATTTAAAACCAATAAAGCCTTCAGACTTTTTTTTTTTCCTTTAAATGTGTTCCTCCCTAAGTAGCCTTTGACCACTGGGTGTCATCCAAGCAATAAAATTGCCAGAGGAGCATGAGGTTTTTCTGAGCTGCATGACTCACAGCTGGGTTTGTGTGAGGACCTTGGCCTGGGTAATGGTTGTGTAATGAGTTAGGCATGAAATCTCCCTGAGAAGCCCACCCCGTTATTTAGCTGCATTAACTTCAGCAGCTGGGGAAATTCGCACATTTTAAAAGGTAGAAATGTAAAGAGGGGGTTTGCTCCTCAGCAGGGCGTCCCCCCTCCTCCCCCTCATAAGCACACCTCCCCTCGGTGAAATGTATGGAAGCACTGCGGCACACTGCGTGTATTTCCAGGCTGCATGGCTGCCTGGCTCAGCGTTCAAAGGCAGAGCGGAAGATAGGAGGAGGAGGAGGAGGACTACAGCAGGAGAGTGGGAGGAGGAGGGAGGGAGGACAGTTTCCTTTCTGTAACACACTACAGGAACACACCGCCGGGGGAAAAAAAGAAAAAAAAAACGGGGAGAGGGAAGAAAATAATAACCAAGAGAGGGAGCAGGAAACACCGCAACCCCTCCGTCCGTTTACCCGTCTCCCCGTCAGTCATCTTGGTTGTTTTTTTTCTCCCTTTAAAGCCCGAGAACCCGTTTATTTTTCTCCCTTTTGCGGACTAACATGGACAGAGAGGAGGACTGACTTCCAGTGAACCTCTCCTCTGTGACTGATAGGGAGGGAAAAGGCGGCGGACGGGGAAGACATGTTGAGGGGCTCTTCGTCTTGAGGTCGCGGTAAGGCTGCTGTCGGTGCTCCGCTCTCTCAACACTCCGGTAAGAGGAGAAGGAGGAGGAGGCGGATAAAAAAAAACAAAACAAATGGAAAGTGTTCCGAGCAGCCAGTTGGTGTGTTTAATTGGTTTAGTTATGGTCTGAAATAAGGCAGGCCTCTGAGGCAGTTTATAGACGGAGAGCAGAGAGAAGCTATACCTGCTTAGCTTCGCATCTAACTGCTTTTATTTTAGTACGTTTTCTCCATTTTTGGATTTAAAAAAAACAGACTATTGTTTATTCGTTGCTATATTCGTTTGCGGACACACCAACTCTTTTAGGGTTTTTTTTAACAAAACGTGCTCTTTTTTTAAGACGTTTTTTTATACATATATAATCACCGTTAGGTTTAAAGCGCGGAGGTGAATTAGCTTCGTTTTAGTTTAGAAAGAAACAAAGGAGGATTTTTTAAATGTTAATGTCGACCGACGTTGCTTCCATTATGCTGCCTGTGTCCCGGGCCCTGATGGACCGGGACAGGGAGCTGGACGCCATGGCCGGGGTGCACGCCAACCCGGCCGGTGTCGCTGGAGCCGTGCGGGGCATGAAGCGCGGAGACCCGGAGCCCGACGGACAGACAGCCGCTGCTATGGTGGACACCACCGGGGCGGAATGCAAGCGTCCCCGGATGGACGGCTCAGGGGGGATCGGTGAGGTTGGACAGGTGAGGACAAGAACCGGTTCCTGTTTTTATTAAGACTATTTCTGTTTTATCCAACCGGTGGCTGCTGCAGCAGGAGGCCCTGCATGCATTCTGCCTTTATTCTGAGCTGAAAATCACCACACATGCTTGGGATTTAACTTTTAATTATCAGGACATAATCAGCATCATCCTGCTCCTCACACATCCTGTTCAAACTTTTCAGACATTATTTGGTTTGATACATATCCTTAAATCCTCCAGGCTAGACAATGTAAACAAACCAGACCTTCAATTATATACTGTAAAAAAAAAAAAACCCTCTCCTTTTCCATAACCTTTCCTAATTTTGTTCAGGTTTTCACCAATTGGTTCATGCACATTTTTAAAATAATTATTTCTATAGGGTATAGGCTAATTTATTGATTGATTGACTTCATTGATCTCACAGTGGGGAAACTGTCTTAATGCTTTAAAGGCACGCGACTCCAACCTTTATCTGAGTTAAACTAAATAATAAAACCATCAGTGCACCAAAACTGGGTATATTTTGCAGTTAATAGATCATCACACTAGAGGCTGAGGGATGCTTTGGATATCATTAGAGTGGATTATGTAGGCTGAGCTACTCCACTGCAAGACAGAAAGCTATTTCCCCTCCTCTGAAAGAGGCTATAATGGAGGTGAAGTGGCCTGTTTGCTCCTGTTTGGGAAAACTAAATGGCTTGCTTCAGATCACCATCCCGTCTAGTGAGTGCTGACAGTGCTTGCTGTAATGCACTTACACACATGTGAATGGAGGACTCTCTCTGTCTGTGTGTGGGGGGGATTGGATCAGATCAATCAAATTGAGGCTCTAAAATGTATTGAACTCCCTGGCTGGACAGTCTGGAAATGAGAGTGGGATAGATACGCCCCCCCCTCAGCCCCCTCAGCGGGAGTTACTGTTGGTCCTGCAGCAGCAGCTTTGCACTATCAGTTGCAGTAAAGAGGCTTTGTTTCCAGCTTATGGGATCACTTCACATACTGGAGGGGTCTAAGATTCTCATTTAAAAGGATCAGGGGGCAAAAAAAAAAAAAACACAAAAAAAGGGTGAATGCATAAATATTGGTGACATGAGCTTTAGATGAAGATGAATATTATTTATGTGCAGCTGCTGTAATTGCCTGACAGAAATGTGATGAGGAATTAGTAAAATCATTTTTCAAACAGACGTGATAACAAAGCCATGTTTGGCCCTTCAGCTCAAAGGGGACAATGTGTGACGACTGTTAGCTTATTAATTCTGACTGGTTATAAATTAACTATGAATTTGTTGAGGAAAATAAGAGAATTAATTTGGAATGAAATTGGTGAACAAAAAGGGCTGAAAATCGAGGTTCTGTGCAATGCTTTACAGTTATTTGGAAAGTTGATTCGAGGTTAACTTAGACATTCTTTAATAGATTAAGCTTTCAGACCAGTTTTTTAAGAAATATTTATCATCACAGCTCATTGTTTATGGTATATTAAATAAATATATGTCTGTGAAAGTACCACTTAAAGTAACAAACCTGAATGAGTTTTACTGGGATTTAATGATAGAACAACTGTAACTGATGCATCTTGGTGAACAGGGTAGAATATGATTGATGGTTTTTAATGATTTGACATAAAAACCTGGAAGGAGCAGCATGTTTTGTGCTAAACCCCCCATCCCCAACCCACCCACACAATGCATGATGCTGCCACTACTTTGTTCCACACTGCAGATTGTGCATTCAAGGTAATGTCATGTTCCATAGGCCCAAAATGATAATTTAGCTGTAGTTCAATCAGAGTAGCATCTCTATGTGGTTTATGTCTAGCTGCAAAAAGGATTTGTTGTGGACTTTCTTCTTGGTGATTTCCATAGAAGCCATGTTTGCTGATAGCCGACTTTTCCACCTGAGCTCTGGATTTCTGCAGCTCCTCCTGGGCTATTTTGCGTTTCTTTCCTCATATCTTTGTAATTCTCTCCATGGAGCTGTCACTATATACACTATGTGTAGATTTGTGTTTTTGCTATTTTGCTTCCATTCTCAGATCATCACTTGAACCTTTGTCTGAAATGTTCGAAGATTAGGGTTTTTTGTTGTTGATTTAATCACCTCTGTCTGTTTAAATCTTTAAATCACAACAGGCCACCTTCCCCTTTTCTTCTCTGTGCTGTTTGTCCACTAATGTTAGTTCCATCTGATTTTTCTCCGGAACATCATGGTGATGTGTTCTATAAAGAAATATGATTGTTTCTCAGATCTGGAAAAAAAAAAAGACCAATATCATATGAAATATTATGTGCTACTTTCTGTTGGCTTGTCACAAAAAAAAAAAAAAAAAGCAAAATAAAATCATTGGAACTTTGTTTTTCCAACTGTATAAAATGTGGAAAAGTGGCATACTTAAATCTTTCCATTCTACTTTTCCAAGGAACTGCGTTTATTTTCCTCCAATCTGCTGACGCCATTAATACTGCAGAGTCTAGCTTGGCTAAATGACCCTCAATTTTCCATCCCCTGCAAACTTATTTATCCAAGAAAACCCTCTAAAAGTGCAGAGAAGCGTGTCTGTTAAGTTAATCTGCAGAGGATGGAAAATATTACAGCTACACTGACGTGCAGAAGCAACAGTGTGGCCCTTACTTAATCCTTTCCATCCTTCATGTGAGGTTAAGAAAAAGAAAGTAAGCTTCATTGCAGACGTTATGGCAAAATCTGAACTTTGAGGTGTGCATCAGCATGCTTTAACAATTAGATAACCATCAGTCACAGATGCTGTTTTAGTTATTTGTCAAGTCAGATCAGCAACGTTTTATCTAGTCAACAAAATGTTGCTAAATCAGTGCAGCATGAATGAAGCATTTAGCTAATGTGGCTAAATTAAAGGCTGCAGGTCTGACAGCAGTTTGAGCAGTGCTTACAAACCAATGGTTTGATTTTTATATTGGTGTCTGACTCACTGCTGCTAACCTCACTACATCCAATCAGTCTACTTTATATTCATCTGCTGCGCTGGGGGAAGTCCTGTTTTTATTTCCAGGCTGGCAGGGGATTTATAACACCTCTCATCTTCAGCTCCAGTCACATCATTGGGAACGTTAGGAGGAGGTTGTCTATTTCGATATCTGTCTGGCCTGATGTGGAGCGTTTTGCTATTATTGCTGTGCAGGAATCGGTGCTCTCAGAACCTTATAAGGACCTGCCCGGAGTGGCAGTGCAGAGGACAGATGATTGGACTAGAACGCTAATGCATGCGGAGCTCCTCTTCGTGCTTTCATCCCTGACATTGCATCGAAACGGCATGAATTTATGGGGTTTTTTTGGGTTGCTAAAAATTCCTGGGAGAAATCGTTGAACAGATTTACATTTCTGAGGGCACCAGCAGTGTTTTGGGATGCAGATCTGCTGAAAAGTGGATGTGCTTAAAGTGCAGTTATGCTCCCTAAAATGAAGTGCAGCTGAGTGATGTGTTTTTAGCAGCATAATAAGATCAGATCAGCTTTGCTTTCCTCTTGGTCATATTTTGATGGTTTGTAGTGTTTGAAAGCCTTTCTCCTCCACATTTTTGGACGATACATGTACATCATCATCATCAGGATATTGCTAATATATATATAGCCAAAATAGAGTTAAACAGGGCTCGATATTAACCATCGCCTGATCTCCCTGGGCAAATAGTTTTTATTGTTGGGAGAGAACAAATTTCATTGCATTTGCCCGCCGGGCAAAATTACTTTAAAATCACTGACATTCGATGAAAACGACCCAGAAGTGTTGCCGGCACCATTTTTGTTGTTTTGTACAAATTCTCACGTGATTTAAAAAAGGCGCGTGATTTGAAAAAGCCAGGTGATTTTCCGCCAGATGGCGTGATTTTTGTCCACCTAGCGGTAATTTTGATGTAGTTACCAAAACGACAAACGGCTGCATGTCAGTTAAAAGTCAGGGAATTATGTAAGACTGTGGAAACCCTGTATAAAATAACTATGTATAATGATTCTCTAGAAAAGTCACATTATATTAATAGTATTATCTTGTATAAACATACCGTGACTCTAAAGTAAAAGTTATTCATTTGTGACACTGACTTCTGTCTTGGGATTTATCTTAAGTTTTTAACCTGTCAAATTGTTATTTTTAACATTACAATTTATATTTTTCCAAGCACACAACAGTTTAAAGCAAAGTTTAGTTTGAAAAGAATGTGCAGGAAGGATTGAAAAGCATGTTAACACGGTAATGTAGGCTTGAGTTCATTATCTGACGCATGCATATACACACCAGGAACCTGGAAACTTAAAAAATACTGAACTACAAAAAACATTTAAAAAACAAACATGTTTCATTGATACTTTATTTATCAAACATTATACTGGGCAAGTAAAAATTGTTTCTGGGCAAATGAAATGTGAAAGTCACTTGCCATTTGGGCAAGTGGTAAAAATTCAAAAAAACATTTTATTCCTTTTTTTTCCTTATAGTGGAAATTTTAACAAAAGGCTTATTTTGTTTGGAAATCAGTCTGAAAATAATAGATCAGATGCAGACTAATGTTCTAAAAAACAGGGAAACAATTCTTTACTTTGACCACTGGCTTCAGTACCTTTTCCCATGTGACCCAAATACACATGAATATTGCAGAAAGCAACTTTAGATTAAAATGAAGTTAGAAAAGGAAGTCCTAAAAACAATAAATTGTGTTTAAAAGACAAATTCCAGGTTGAAAGAAAATATTCTTCTTTAAGGCGTCAAATTAACAGGATTTATTTGATCAAGAACGCATAAGGGGTACATTTTCCTGCTGATCAAGAGATTTTTCTAGCTAACTTCATTTTATGATAGAAATAGTTTGAATACTTCTGTGTCCAAGGATGGGTCCATTTTCACCAAAACCCGAACTAGAATTTTCTTTAATATCAAGACAAATACAGATATGATTATCAGATTGATAAATCTGTAATTTTGGTTTTCATTTCTGAAAACAGAAGGTTCTTTAAATCACCTTGGATCCAACACATAAACAGGGCTTTGTAAGTTTGCTCTATATAAAAGGACAACATATCAAATCTGATTTGCATGTTGTTTTGGGTATGGTAATCTATTAAGTTCTTGTTTATTAACTAAACAGTAACATTATTATTTTTTTTGTTGTTATGCATTTTCCTTTTTAAAGGTGAAAGTTTAGTGTTAATAAAAGTCAAGCACTGGTATTCTGGAGAGCTAAATATGTAGCATACTTAAATTGTGGTTGGAGGAGCAGCACAAAAATCAGTTTGAGAGGCATCAGTATGAATGCTGTGCTAACTTTAATGTGATACAGCCTCAGTGTATGGCCGGTAACAAATTTATAACAAATTTAACTGAATGAGTTGTGATTTGAATGATTTTTGATCTGAATCGTTCAATTTCATTTCGAGAGAGAGATCATCTGTGGACACCTTCATTTTTAAAAGATATAAATATAAAAAATATAACCGCGGATGTCTGGGGGACAGTGATTCGCCTACATGTTATGAATGCTGGCGTACCATAGGTGATGAATTATGAATAGTTTAGTTTGTGCCTTCAAGTCGTTGCCTATAGGAAGATGTTGCTTGGATATAACCTAACGGAATATCTTCAGAACGGCTCCAAATGACACAAAGCTTATATGGGTGAGTAGAACATGATGTAATAAAGTAAAATCAAGAGCCCAATGTAAATAAACCGGCGTTCCCCTTTAAGCCCTACAATACAGAATGGGATTTCACTCACTGATGTGTTTTCAGTTCAAGTATCTACTGTACTACCAGGAGAATTTGCTCAGTCTGGAGCCTAACTGCATTGTTGTATGAACTATTGTTAATGCAAAAGACAACTGCAGAAATCTAACTTATGTTTAAGACTGATGGAAGACTGTCTGCACTTAGAACAATTCTGGAAGCTGATATCAAGTCTACCTGATGCTGAATTCATTCGCTAATTAATCTACAACTGCTATTTTCTGCTCCATTCACCAATTACACCATTATTGAAGCTGCACATCAGGGGGCTGGCAGGTTAAACAGATGCTAAACCCAATCCAACACTTGTACATACATTTTTTTATATAAGCACGTTTCTGAAATCTACACTAAAGTGTCAGAGTGGCGCTTTGGACACTGTTTTCTAAGTACAGCCTCTGACATTGGTCACATCTCAGTCTCTAGTTTTGTTTAAAGGATGTTGCAGACAGCTGTGAAGCAGAGCAAATAATTGTGGGCAATTATCTAAGCAGTGAATAATTACAAGCTAGTGCCAATTCTGTTTTATCAGATCAGAATTAATGTTTTGCAGGGGCAAAAGAAACTCTATTTTCTTTCACTGTTAAAGATCAGCGCAGTGGACCGTGGAGTTCTTTGTGTAGCACGTGACTTGGCAGCAAATGCCGCTTCGTGATTATCTTAATTCCAGAAGTGTCAAGCTCACTTCCACAATCCACTTTGACTTCAGCCAGCATCCCCTCGAGGAAGCACGTGGAGGTTTGCTGTGAAAAGTCAGACGAATGTGAGGCGTATTGAGGGAAAACAAACTTCAGGTCGCTTGGCTGGCAGTGTGGAAGGTTAGCACATCAGTGCTGTGGAAACGGGGAGTTCACATCTTCCTGAGGGTATGCATGGAAGAATAGCTCTCAGGGCAATAAAATGTGGTTTTCCCTTTAGAAAGGCAGCCGTCTTGGGGCACAGTAAAAAAAGACATGGGTCCTCTGGTCAGATTTTACATCAAACACCTCCTGTGACCCGCAGCATTTGATTGAGCACCGAGGTTAATGTATACTGGAGATGGTACCACAATCTCTTCTCTTCCCCGCCTCCCCTGACAATCAGATATCCTCGGGTCTTTTTCTTTCTTTTGGTTGCTCAGCCATTGCTTCTCTCTATAATCCTCTGTTATTCCTTCTTTAACCAAAACTGGAGATATACCAAAACAAAATAAGCTAGTGACCAAGACAGGACAGTTTTCTGCTCATTCTTAAGACTCACTGGTTAGCAGCCTGTCAGAAACTCCAAAATCTAGTCTTTCCTGATCAGTGAATGTAGAGATCAAGACTTTTAGAATAAAATGGGAAATCTTTGTGATGTAGATCCAATTTGATTGTTATAGTCTTTAATTCTTTGTCACAATTGGAACTGTCGTATTTTAAATTGTAAATTTTTAAAAATGCTAAGGCTCTACATCCTCTTGGAAGGATAGTTAAGATTGCGGGTTTCAAAAGTCCAGTCATGTTAACGTTACGTTGCTCGCAAGGTGAATTGTGAATTTGTAAATTCACAAACTCCAAAAAAAATCCTTGTGCTGGAAGCCAATGGATGCGTTTGGCCATGATTAAGAAATGTTTTTGGCCAATGAAATGCAGTGATGTGTATGACGTCAACCTGAGGCATAATTCTGAAGCAAACAAACACGGCTGCACTGGTCTCAGCTGGAATATGAGCAAAAGGACGCAGTTTTTGCCTTTGTGGATGGGAAGGATATTTGCTGGTTCCCTCCGAGTGGATGTGGTAAGAGTTTGATTTATCAGATAACTCAGTGAAACAAATCAATAATATGAAATGTCCTAGATGCTACTGCAGCTGGGATTGGCTAAAAGCTTGACATTGGAGGATGTTAGAAAAGACTTGATCAAGTGATGGTCAACAAAAAATTTTAATAATAATAATAATTGATCTTTATCGATCGCACATTAGATCCATTTATCTCTGCATTTAACCCATCCCCTTGTGGAGCAGTGGGCTGCCATTGTGAGGCGCCCAGGGAGCAGTATGGGGTTAAGGGTCTTTGCTCAGAGACCCAGAGTTGAGGCTGTGGGACTGGGGCTCGAACTCAGAACCTCAGGATTCCAAATCCCTATTCCCTAACCACTAGGCCGCCACTCCCCCTTTATGACAACACAGTGCTTTTCTCAGTTTGATCATATCAAATATTTTAGATGCAGGCTGAAAAACAATAAACATTTGTTTTTTTAGACTGAATCAGACTCATTTCCGGTATCGGTATAGGACACCACAAGTAATTATTTGTATAAAAATGAGAGAAGCGACGTCAGCCTAAAGAATAAGATCTAAAAAAATCAGCAGCATCTATCGGAGATTGGTTAGCCTAATGTAAAAATACTCGGTATCGGTCTTAGAAAAGCAAAAAACAAAACCTGTATCTGTTCATTTCTACTTCAAGCAGGCGTCTTTGAGCATGCAATCTAACTTAGGACTCTCCTCATTACAAATGCAACAATAACAAAGATGGCGGACATCAGATCTCCTGTTGTTTCAAAAGCTCTGCATTGTGGATTTTACACCGCTTTTTTCCATCTGTTCACTTAAATTTCTTATTTCTTTCTCCCTCCTGAGTTTGCTGTTTATGCTCTGCCTTCTTTCCTTACTTGTATGGCAGCATTAGTGCGCCCCTCACTGGTGTGGCATACGTATTACCAAGCTTATAGCAGAAGCTCTGGCTTTGTGTGGTTTGATCAATATGCTCACACTTTCTCTCTGCTGATACAGTCTTCGCTCTGAGTGGATGAAACCTAAGATTTGGTTTTTTGTTTGTTCTCTCAAACATCCCATTTGATGTCATCTCTGCTGCCGATATGAATAGATAATGACCGCTCACAGCAGGAAGGCTGGGAAAAGATGTTCTATTTTTAGACTTCTTGATGAAAAATTTGGATTTGCTAAATTGAACAAAAAAAAAAATAAACATTCTTCACCTCCCCCCCACCCAGGAATCAGCCATGCTTCGTTTTGCTGCGAGCAGAATCCAGATAATCGAGCATGACCGCGTGACATGCACAGTTGTTTTGTTTCTCATATGCAGTGCAAGTCAGTGTGGCGTGGAGAGCGAGAGCGAGACTCCCTCTATGCAGCCCACCCCTTCATCTCAGTCCTCCCGTTCCTTAAGGAAATTAAGCGCATGACTCCGCTCATGTATGAGTCATTGTCTTTGCTCCTTCCATCTTTTTTTCCCTGTCCATTTCCCGTTATTGCCAGCTCCATACTCAGTCTCTAGCACATATGAATTCCAGATGTTTCCAGTTGTGTCCGCCACCCCACACACAAACGCACACACACAAACTTCCACACAGCGTGCAGCTCCATAAATCTTTTTTCGTCTCCTCTCCGGGTGTTGTTTTGCTCCTCCATACCTGCAGTGTGCTGCATTCGGAGTTGCCCTCCTTGCAAGAGACGGTTTATACTTTATTCATGTTATTCAAGCCTCTAAGAGGTGATTCATTATTTAGAGCTTCTACCTCCCAAAGCCAGATCACTAAGTACATTTTTGGCTCTGAGATAGACTCGCTCAAGCTGTATTTTTCAATCATGAAGGCGCTTCCTGCTCGCTCTTCCTCCTCCTCCTCCTCGCCTCTGCCTCTTACATTTGGATACATTGTGCTCAGTTTTAGTGAAATGGCCTCATGGGGTCCAGAGTGAGAAGGCTCCAGTATTAATCAGGCAACTCAAGCTGCAGCGTACGCAGAGCAAAGTGTCCCCCCCTCCCCCACCCCACCCTACCCCTCCGCCCTGGGGGACAGAGCAGATGAGGGGACATTGGTTGCACATGAAAGGAAGATCATAGGATGGGAGACTGAGAGAAGAGGGAGGAGCGGAGATGTTTTGTAATCTACCGATATGATTTCAGAGACGGGATTCGGCTTTCCGCCCATTCTTAGTGCGCTCCTAGTTGCTGTGAAGTCTCCCTTTTAATGACATACATCTACATAATAGCTGGGGGAAAAAAACAGCATTATGAGTACGCTTCAAATTGTTTCCAGGAGGTAAAAACAAGCACAATGATAGTGAGAGTCTTTGCTATGGTTCTAAATCAGTTTACTTATATAACATCCATCTAATGTCATTTCACACAGGTTTGATCATTCAATAGCAGCAGAGGTGTCAAATAATGAAGTACAAATACTTTGTTACTGTACTTAAGTACACTTTTTAGGAATCTATACTTTATTCCATTTTTCTTCCTTCTTCTGAATTTTAAAACAAACGTTACTCGTTACTTTTGGCTTTGGTTTAATGTTTCTAAATATTTATTTCCCATCATGTGCGCCATCCAATGCAGATCATTGTCTCCATCCACATCTAGTGAAAACTAGTGTCATTGGATGAGTCATAGAACGCAAACACTCATTGGTTAGCTAAAAGAAATCATCAGAAGCAAGCAGCTGTTCTTCAACCTGCAAACGTGAATTTTCTATGTCATGCTACAATGTGGGATTCAGAAAAAGATGTTGAAATGTTTGAATGGTTCGACACAAACGAGAGCGTATCGGGAGATGGACACCAACAAGACCATCCCTATCCTTGGCCCTATCTCAAAGAATTTTTCGAAATGGTCGAAAAAATTAGCTTTTAATTCATATAGTGGCATCTGGCTGTTTTCTTAAAGGTTACTTTATACTTTTATACTTTCAAGTAGTTTTTGGAGCACAAACTTGTTCACTTTTACTTGAGTAAAGAGGTCAAGTTGATACTTCAACTTCTACCAGAGTGTTTTTAAATTGCAGTATCTATACTTCTACTGAAGTAACAAATGTGGGTACTTTAGACATTACTGAATAGCAGGAACAAGCATGCAGCGATAGTGGAAATAAACATCCCCCCTCCAGTCGGACCCGACTCAGAATGAGCAGCCCTCAGTAATGGTTTTCTAAAGCTGACCCCTAAAATACATCTAGAACTTTTACCTGAAATGATCTGGTTGCTTTTTCTTTACGGAGGTATTCTAATGCTACCTGAATAATGTAGACGATTCATAACTAAGCTTATTATAAAGTTTTAACTCTTATTTTTATTTAATTAATTTTTTTTTTTACTACAGCATTTTGTTATTTATCTAATAGCAGTTTAAATCAAATTTTAAAGCAGTTTTATCATTTTACTTTCAACACAGTATCAGACTCTTTATGTTTTTCTCTGGTTTTATTTAATTTACTTGTTTCATATTTTAAACAGTTTTATTATACAATTTTATTTCACTGGTATTTACAGCTGTGGTTGTTTTAAATGGCACTATAAATATAGCTATGTGAAATGTGTTTAATCTTGTTAATTAATCAGACAATCTGCTCAGGAGAGTCTTGCAGCAGCTGCTTAACGTACATAACCCTCAACGCTTGTCAGATATAATTTTAAAACAGTGTTATTTACCAATGCTATATTTTCCACTATTTGACTTTATTAATCCACTTAAATATATTTAGACGTCCAAAATTTGATGTAGAGTTGGATAAAATTTTAACACATAGATACAAAGTAGGAGTGCATGATGGCGTAGGGGAGAACTGGCCCGGATTGACTTTCCCTGGGTCTTCCTCCAGACGTTTGGTGCAGCAGGCTTTGCTCCTCGCAGCCAGAACACTTAAAGAAACTTGTCAGAGGTTGCATAAGGGTTTATGATGGCATTCCACGCCAGTGGGCTTCATGCTCGCCGACACTCCTGACCTATTTATGAATTTAAGAGCCGCGCCAACACTCGTTCTTTTCTTTTCCTGTCTTTTATCCGCCTCTCGCATGAGCTCCCTCGCCCCCGTTATCACGTCTTCACAAGCAGACAAAAGGATCCATCGGGTGGAAAGCTGGAGAGGAGGCTGACTGGGGAGATTGCAGGAGTGTGTCACCAGTGAAGTTAATTTGATTTGTATGTGTGGGGGTCACAGAAATGTCATCTAACTGTAAAGTCTGATAAAGAAACAAAACAGAAACAGATGAAAACACAGAGTGTTTGCCTTTGAAATTACACATGAAGTTGACTTAAAAAAAATAAAAAATAAAAATCTGCTTCTCTCTTTCAGAACAACGATCCTTTGACCCTGGGCTATCATGGATATCCGTCTCACGGTCAGGTAAGAGCACCTGTGAAAGTGTTAGCTTTACATCTGTTGCATAATAAGCCTCATTGCTGCAGTACAGCACTAATACAGCTCGGTGTTGTTCTCTAAGCCACAAGGTGGGGGTGTAGATTTCACTTTAATGGTTGTGTAGAGGAAGAAGTGCCTCCACAACCATCACTCATCTATTCCTATCCTCCACCTACTTTCCTCCCTGTCCTCGATGATAGTAATCATCTTTTAAGCTTGTCGGACTCGTTTATTTCATCCTTAGGCCTCTAAAGGCAGGCAGATTGTTGCTGTATCTCCACAAATAAGGGAGAAATATCTATAAATTATAATTCCACAAAAAAAAAACAAAAAAAAAAACGTCAGTATCACATGATGTTTTATGGGGACTCGTCTGTGTTTAAGCAAACAATCTGTTTGCTTGCATTTGTATTAGCTGGCTGAATGTGTTATTAGGCTGCTCAGTTTACGTGGTTAATCCTTAGATCATCCTGCGTTCATCCACTCATCCTCTCAGCCTCCATCTGTAATCCCCTCATCCCTCGCTCTGCGATGCTCAGCAACCTCTGGCTGCTTTATCGGCTCTTTATCTGTCTTAGGTCTTCACTCATGCGCTTTTATGTGCCGCAGTGCAAGTATTTCTTCTTTTCCAGTACAGCTAAGTGGATGCGGTGGATGCCTGGGAGTCAATTAGATGGATTTTATTTCTTTGGAAAATGATGAAGCTTTGAATCATTTCCTTGTAAATGATTTTTCAAGGCTACTCATAAAGTTCTTGTTTGTTTGTGTTGTGCAATTTCTTACCGGGATGGTAAGAAGTCAGGAAGGGCTTTCTCTTGAGGCTTGGAGGTGTGAACTGGCCAGGGAGGGAGGGGAGAGAACAATGCCGGCCAGCGGAGGTTTCCACAACACCGAGGTGCTAAACTGTCAACAGGAGTGTGAGAATGATGCGATCAAAGCCTCCTGAAAGGAAGAGCCTGGAGAGTCGTGGGAGCTTTGTGTGTGAAGGGAGAACAGACCCATCAGTAGATGGAAAGCTGAAATCTATCCTTCAGCTCTAGACATGAATTCGATTTATGTTTTTAATGTAAAGTTTGACAGAGGAGAACCGAGAGGTACTCCTCTAAAAGAAATCAGGAAAACAATCTTTAACAGGATTTAGACGCGTAATCCTAAATGTGACTAAAGCAAAGGAGATCCAACATGGGAGCTAATTTATGCCAAAGTAAGACAAAAATCTCTGAATATTCTTCTTTTACTTAAAAAAATGAAAAAATGTCTCCAATCCAAACTGCTCCATGTTTGAAGACACTGCCAGAGCTCTAATCGTTATGTAAGACCGCTAGGCACGACTGCAGTTATTTATAGCAGCCAAAATAAATTATGGGAAGGCTCTATTATAAAATGTATTATTAAAAAACAAAACAAAAAAATAAAAAACTGCCATATTTGCAGAAACAAAGTTAAAGCTAAAACTACTTTTTCGTATAAAGACAAGCAGCTGGGCACAATTTTTAAACCAGAATGAATGCAATTAGTATTTTTTTTTACAGTTAATAATAATGTAAATAAGAAGTTCTTATAATAATTACGAATTAATGTCTCTTTATAGAGGTTCAGATAGAAACTGTATGTTTAACAATCATTGAGTCAGGTCGAATTAGCTCATGTGTCTTTAATATTTCTTTGTAAATAATTTGTGCCTTTAAAGCTGGAAGTCTGCAAAATATGGTTATGGTTTGATATAGATAAGATTTCATAAAGATTCCTGATACATGGTGTTCTAGGAGAGAGAACAGCGAGTGTAAAAAAAAAAGTTTTATACTTTGTTTTTTAAACATCCTCACAATAGCATTGTTAGTATTACAAACTGTACACATTAATCACTATATTGGTAAGAAAATGGAGACCATCACCTTAAACGAGGAGATTTTCTATTGAATAAAAGGCTAGAACTGGAAAAGACAGTATTTTCAAATTCCAGAGTTGTAAGTCGAATAACAAAGCCCTGTAGGAAACAGGTTTTTAGAGAAGATTCTGGCATTTTTTATGTTTCCTCTTAGTTCATATTTAAATCATTTACCAATACTGCAAATTGGTTAACCATGTGTCTCCCTCCCTTAGTGACCACTTCCACACAGAAAGATGTTTACGTTGGATTAGGCTACTTCTGCTGAGTCGTAAATTATTTACTGGTTACAAATCATCGGATTTGGAGTTTTTTGATTGCATGGTGCCAAGCTGTAGAGATTGGGATTATTTTGTTCACAAAAAAAAAAAAATTGTTTCTTTGTTGATGAGAATTGTAATCCAGAAATATATCTTAAGAAAATGATCCACTTTAGTGTCTGTAATGCCTTAGTACTACTATTTAGCTTTAGCAACACACAGAGCCTTTCCCTGGACTAACAACAATAACAAAAGCAAAATGCAAAATGCACTTTATACATTTTCGGAGGAAAAAACATGGAAACTAGGGAAGCTCGATATTGCCTTTTTTGCCGATGTTCGATATGTTGATATTCCAAATGCTGAATTTTCGATTCCGATATAAGCCGATACTGATATAAACTAATTTCACGTCTTGCCAGTCACAAAAATTTAGGCATAACCTACATTTACTGTGATGCCCCACTCCACACTGTATATTCCACAAATAATTACTATTGTAGAGGATAAAAACAGCATTTCAACTTCAGGAAAATGCAAAATTTGACATTTATTTTCAACACTTTCTCAAACAACATTTTGGAATATGCTCGTCCTGAGATTAACTTGACAATTAATATTCAAACAAGAGATAAATCTCTTTTCTTCACAAATAGGAAAAAAGTGTACCTCACCAGTGCAGCTGTATTGCACAGAATTGAATGTCAACACAAATGAAGTCCAGTGTAGGATCGCTGTTGAAGGACAAAGTCTTGGTTCCCACACGCATGACAAGGACCTCACATTTGTTGCAAATCGCAAACTTCAAGTCATCATTTGAAACTTTAAAAAAGTTCCACACCGCAGACATTTTTCATTACAAACAGTTTAGCTTCGCTGCTGCTACACAGTTTAATGACGTTATCAGGGAGCATCGTGTGTTGGCAAGAGCGCTCGCTTCAACATATTTCGCAAAATCTAGGCATTATATTATCGGCTTTTAATTATCGGGGGGGAAACCCGACAGATATCACATAATTATGCTTATATCGGCCGATAATATCGGACATCTCTAATGGAAACCTTTGTTAATGTTAGCAAAAAATATACAAGTGGCTAACTGTGAGACAAAAAAGTCTTAATAATTTGGTTTTAGAAATCATTTATTGAAGTAAAGATATAGTTCTATGTTTTTATAATATAGTTGAAAAATCGATGCCATTGCTGTAGTTAATACCTTATTTTACCAATACAAAATGCTATATTAGCTTAAATAAATTTTCAATGTTAAGCCACCACTTGGAACTACTTTAGTTTGTAGATATGTTAACGTTATGTTGGTCAAGATGCTCCATCCATCTACCATCCATCGCTCACCGGTGCCGGTCTATGGCAGAGTACACCCTGGACAGGTCACCAGTCTGTCTCAGGGCATGAGATGCACCAACGTCACAGAAAAGATTGATTGTACTGATGAAGCCATGTGAAGCCAAAGGAGCCTTGATAGGCATTGTAATAACTCTTCCAAGCAAGTGAGTGGCGCTGTCGGAGAAGTATATAAGGAAGAAGATTGCGAACAACAAAAGCGGGAGAGCAAAATATTTGTTTGCATCATCGGAGGAGCAAAATTAACAAAATTTTGAAACCTTAAGTCGGCCATTGTTGATTTTTGTCAGTGCGTGTACAAGATGACGAGGTCTACAATGGCTAACATGCACAAGCACGCCATTATGGAACCAGTTAACTAGATGGCGGTATCAAGATGGAAACATAGCTGAAGACAGATTCAAACTTCTCCAGTTTAGGACCAGGTTTTAAATGTAGGTTTTGCCGTCACTTCACCTGAAAGTGATGTCCACCCATACGCGCCTTGATCTGAACCAGGCCTCATTATTGTTTTTGCAAAGCATGGAATCAGCTGATTTGTGTTAAATATTTCTTGTTAGGTTTCCTTCTGTGATGAGTCCTCGAGCCATTTATCCATCTAATTCAAATCTGAATTTAAGCAAACTTTTAAAGTTAAAAAGAAATGTGAATTTGTGGTGTTTCCATTTGATAAATTAATTGAATTTAATTACTTAACCACGCCCTGCAAAGTGTAATGTTATCACACATCATCATCAACATTACGTCGTCACTTGTGAAAGTAATAAACAGGAAGTAGAGGTTGCAATCTAGCACTGACCACAGATCAGTAATCTTGGATAGTTTTAATGTTACTGATAAAGATACTTCAAAACGCGGATCAGAAAACGCTGAAGGAAACTCTTATTGGGATTAATAGTAGGGCTGACATCGAGGGGGAGAGCAGTTTTTGTGAAACCAGCTTTCATTGTTATTTTAAAGCAAATGCTAAGTCATCATGGACCAAAAATGTTAGTGGGACCTGTTTACCCTCAGGGATTGTGTGCTTACTGATGAGGAAAAAGCTCAGATTTTTTTATTTTTTGCCTTTCCAGACTTTTTAATTATTCAAAAGGATTTTGTTGACTAAATGCTTACAACTGAAATGTTGTAGTATCTTAGCAGGTTTAGCTGTTCTCTAAGCTTTTCTTTAGATTAAAGCATTTGGGATTTTGAGTTTAATATGATTTTTTTTTCTCTTGTGAGCCTTACTCAAAACATAAACCTTATGTGCACTTGGCAGTGGGTTTGCGTAACAAGGTGCATGTCTGAGTAGGAATAGAGGGAAGAAGAGGGAAAGTCTTCTCCCTCTCTCTCTCTCTCTCTCCCAGTGGTGCCAGCAGCCCCAGTTAACTCACCTACATGGAGAAAGAGAACAGAGGAAGAGGAGGGGAGGACTGCGACATGAGAAGGAAGCAGAGGGGAGGGGAAAGTTTGCAGGTGTGACAGAAGCAGGGAAGTAGGAGGGGGGAGGAGGCGTCAGGCTTTCTGGGTGAGAGAGGAGGACTGGAGAAGAGACAGAAGAGATGAGCAGGCAAGGGCACAGCATCGAAAAGGAAGGCTGGGGGTAGAAAGAAAGCAAGGAGCGAGTGGGAGAGGCAAAGTAGAGAAAAGAGTGAGTGGGAAGACGAGAGAAACCAAGAGAGGGGGGGGAATATAGAAGAAGGCACGCGAGGGAGAGTGACAGGGACAGAGGCCAGCAGAGGAGGTGGAGGAGGAGGAGGAGGTGGGGTGGGGATTGGCAGGGCAGACGGAGCGAGCGGGGGCAGAGAGAGGGAGATTTTGAATCTGTGAGACAGACAAGAGAGACAGAGCTGGTGAGGTGACACAGGCTCGGAGAGAGGGAGAGAAGGCGAGGCAGCGCAAGAAGAGGAAAGGAGCGAGGAGCGGCGACTGTTGGAGTTGTTGCACAGTGTACGATGATGGGACTGTACTATCCTAACGTGTTGTCGGTGAGTGTTTGCCTCCGTATCTTTCCTCGTCCACCTCTGCCGTACGCGAGAACGGCGCGAGAGAGAGCACCGAGCGGCCGTCACTGAGCATTAAATGTTAATTAAGTACTAACAGATGAGGACTCTACTTGACCCGTTTACCACAGCGGTCCACAGGACATGCCTGACTCCTGTTAGGACTTGACAGCCAGCTCTACAAACGGGGGAGAAACTGGCATAGAAGGATGACGGCGATATTGTAACGCCAGCAATCATGATTTGCTACGGTGAGACGCACGAGTGGCGATGCATTATTGTTGCCGCTGTTGTTGTGGCATCTGTTCTCCTGCCCAGAGCGAGAAGTGTTCACGCATTCTGAAGAGCGAGAGCTGCCGCTGCCAGAAACTGTGCTCGGCCATGTATTATGTATACTCAGAGGAATCCATGTGAGAGCGCCGCTCTCTGCGTTAGATCGTACGGCTGGATGTGGCAGTTAAGTAACACCCCCACCATTCAGACATTTCTGGGGTTAAAGAGTGGAAATACAGGAGCGATTGGGGGGAGGAGAGGAAGGTGAAAGGTCTATATTATCCCTGCAGCTGTCTCTGTGCGTTAACCCTGAGTGAAAGGGACAGTTGTCCACTGAACAGTTGCTCATGTCTTTCTCTCCCTCCCTTTTGTTATTACTCACTTTTACTTTCTCTTGTTTCCTTCTGCATCTCTTGTGTTCAGCTCCAAACACCTCCTCACTGTAATTTCTGTGTCACACATTTCACAAACAGAAGCTGAAGCACACACAGTGGGCTGCAAAGTCGGTGCATGAAGTGTCATGTTCATATTACATATCAGTTGATGTGAGTCAGGAGCTCTGTTTGTGTGTGTGTGTGCGTGTGTGTGAGCATGCTCGGTGTTCAGCTGTACCTTGGATTCCTGCTCTCTTTACTGTTTGACCTCTTTTCTCCCTCCTCTTGCTCTCCCTGAGGCCCTGGCAGCTGTTATCTCAATGTTTTCATTTAAGAGCCCCTGGAAGAGAGGGGGATGGGCGGGGGGGGGATTAAAGAGAGCAGCAGCTCCATAAGGGTGACCGCCGGGACCTCTCCGGACAGTTGGGTGCTCCTAGGTTGGAGATATGACCAAGCAGAAGCTCTGGTGGCGTTGGCCGGTTGCTCTGTGGGACGCTCTTGGAGCTGACTTTGCAGCTACCTGTGTGTGTAAAGGGGCCGTATGATGGGCTAATTTATAAGCTCCCTGATAGCGCTGCATGCGCTAATAAGGTTGGCCTTTTACTGCTGGACTCGGAGCAGCAGATCAGGTTCAAAAGGCTGAAATATTTTCTCAAGCCCCACCCAAGCGTGCGCCCCGAGGCGAGGGAGAGACACCTACCTGCTGCCGGAGCTGAGGACATGCTACCACGCTTGCATAAACTGTTGTGAGGATCCACCTCCTCCTCCATCTCCCCCCTCTCCTACGCCTCCCCAAATCTTGTTATTGATTCTTCGCTAGGTTTTACAATCAAGGTTGTTAAATGATCCCAATGAGCCGTGTTACTGTAGCAACTTGCATGACTCACTCATTTTGTGCTGATTGTTAGCCGGTTCGGGGCAGGAAGAGAATGGAGATTGGGAGAGCTGGGAGAGGTTCAGCACCTTTTGGACTCTGAAAAGATAAGTTATGAAACAGCATCAGTCTTGGCAGTCGTCTCTGACTTAATTCAAGCTAAAACAGCCTCTGTGGCATAAAGGGGGTTGCCTCTTCAGAGAACAGTTGACAGTTTCAACACCATCCTCCAGTTGGCTCGCGTGCGCTCTTCAAATGCAAACTGGACAGCAGGACATGCAGAGCCCTTCCTGAACAAGCCAAACTGGTTTCATGGTCATACCTTATTTTTTGTGCTAGTTGGGTAAACACACCATCTTTTAGCTGCCTTGTGTGCTCACCTGCACATGTGTTTGTCGGGTGTCATCTTCTCTTTTTGTTTTGGCCTGTTTATCTTTCATAAATGGCCACAGCTTTTGTGGAGAACCCAGACTTTATTGTAGAGGAGAGAGACTTGTTGAAAGATAAAGGCACAAGAGGGCCAGTTTGCAATTAGGCGTCAGCCACACAGAGGAGACGGAAACCATATGGAACAGGTGCTCTGGTCAGATGGGACAAAAAGGAAACTTTTTAGCCTACTTGCAAAATACAGTATAGCTGGAACCTCTTTATCTACACTGTCTCAATGTCTCAATATTGAACAATTAAGACAGTAGAAAGCATGAGAAATAAATATAATGCAAGAAGAATTTAAATAAGTAACAAAAATAACTAATGGGTCAATCTATTATAATGAATTTTGGAATAGAATACAATAAAAATGTTTTAGTTGTCTGAAAACCGAACAAGCCAGGTGAGTCACAACAAGTTTATAAGTGGGCAGTTAGCAGATGTTTATTATTAGTGATGACTGTAGTTTCTTAAACTTAGGATTCTGATTTTTAAGCAACTGTGGTGACCAAGATAATGATTAATTGATTGGATAATTGGAGGCATTTGTAAGAAGAACAGAAGCGATGATGGCCTAGAGGTTAGAGCAGTGTGCCTGTGCTTTGAGAAGGTTGCAAGTACCCGATTCTATCTCCACAGCCTCCGCTCTTGGTCCCTGAGCAAGACCCTTAACCCCACTCTTCTCCCTGGGCGCCGCACAATGGCAGTCCACTGCTCCCAAAGGGTATGGATCAAATGCAGAGGTGAATTTCTCCAATGTGAGATTAACAGAGTTAAATTAATATTATGTCAAAAGCTCTAAATTAGAGGTAGGCAATGTCGGTCCTCCAGTGCCACTGTCCTGCAGCTTTTAAATGCAGCCCCACTTTAACACTCCTGAGACAAAAGGCTAAATTACAGCCTTGGCTTGCAGCTGGTTCACTAGAGGCCTCTCCATTAACCGAGGAGGACCGATTTTTTGGATCAAAGCATTTTATTGTAATAAAACAGATATCTACAAAAAAAGTACTGAAAGTTATCTTGAACATTGCATCCTTCAAGTTAAACGTAGTGGTGGCAATATCATGGTTTGAGGGCAGGGATGGATGATATGACCAAAACCTATATTGGGATACATTTCTTTATTTTGGTTGGAACAATATAATTTAGATATCAATATACCAATAAAAAGAGCCTCAAAAGGTCTGCCAATAATACACACAATAGATGCCTGAACAAACAGCTGACAATTATTTTGTAATTTATTCATAATTGTTAACTCCTCCAACACAACATTTTAAAATTTCCTTAAAAAAAAAAATGCATAAAACTACATAAAACTCAGTGAGAAATTGATTTGCTGAAATGTATGTTGAATTATTGGAAATCTGTTAAAAAAATTGTATCAGCAGTATTGAAATAAATTTTATCACGAATATTTTCCATCACCACGGGAGGATGGGGTTTCATATTCAGGGCCTGGGAGGCTAAAAACATGAAACAAATGTTGAAGCTCTTTGTCAGTTATTGAGTTTTTTCAGTTTTGAAAGAATCCTAGGAAAACTTTTCAGTCTCCAGATGTTCAAAGAAGGGAGAGACATATTCCAAAGCACTTTGAATTGAAGCTGCTGTGAGCCGTGATGCCATCCAAGGTAACAATGTTTTGAAAATTGAAGGTTCAGAACGGAGCATCTTACCATTTTAGCCCTTACTTTTTTAAAGCTTCCCCCAATATTTACTCTAATCTTGTTCTGTCACCAATCAGACTACAGTTTTACTGCAAAAAAAGTGTAAATAAGGAGGAATTTTTAAAATTAGTGTATTTGGCCTTAATTTGAGCAGATAAAAAAGATGTTCTGCCAATAGAATTAGTATTTTTGACGTTAGAATAAAATAGTTAGGTGTTACCCACTGGAGCCAAGATAATGGAGTTGTTTTTTTTCTTTTAACTTCAAAGGTAATTCATTTTTCGCGGGCTGCTGCTATGTTGTGGAGGTAGAGCGCATGAGCCATATACCAGGTTCAAGTCCCTGTTTTGCTGACCTTTGCCGAATGTCTCTCTCCTCTCTTGTAACCCACTTTCCTGTCTACATACTTTCAAAAATAACTAAATAAAGGCCACTAGAGCCGAAAAATAATCTTAAAAAAAAAAAAAAAAAGGTTACTCATTTTTTCCTATTGGTAGATTCTCTTACTTACCTGCTCAAATCAAGGGAAGCTACTCTCGCTTGCTTTTAACTTCATTTTTGCAGTGTTGCGTCTTTTTGTCACACTAGACAAAAGGTTTATTTTCTTACACTTGTGTGGAGTCTGTGACAGGGTTTGAGTTGCACACGTGGCTTGGCTAATGAGATCCATCTTGACAAACCATCGCCATATTTTGTTGCTGCAGCCAGGTGATGGAGAGCGCGCAGGCGCCGCGCTCACGGCCAGAATTTGGTCCAAATCACTCTCTCATGAACCGACAAATGCAGCCTAGAGAGGTAGCTGTGGTAAATGGGGAAAAAAAAGCTCATTTTATACGTTGGGCAACTGTAATTGCAATGTCTCGATGCGTAACATTATGGTGAATTAAATTTGGCATTTTAAAGGAGGCGTTTGTTTGATGAACGTGTTGTTACCCTATAAGGAGATGGAGAACGGAGTTGCGGGAGGAGCTTGATCACCACTGATGCCCTGTTGCTAAGAGGCAAATGGGTTTGATTGACAGGTGTGGGGGCGGGACATATGCGAGGGGTCCCGTCTGGATTTTATGAAGCGTAAAGAAGTGAAGAGCACAGCAGAGGGAGAGAGAGTGGGAGGAAAGAGAGAAAATCAGCAAGAGGAGCGGGAAAGAGAAAGTGGGTGGGGGGGAGGGAGGGAGTCTCCTGGCTTGCCGCTTTGCCGCAAACGCGTCATGAACGTTTCTCCAGCTGTTTTTTTTTTCTTTTTTCAGCACTGACAAAAAAAAAAATCTGTGCTCTGAACTTCCTCAGTTAATCTGATCGCCCAGCCAAAACGTGAGCCGCTCTTAACGACATGAATCACCCTTTCCAGAGTCGCTGAATCGGCCTGTAGAACGAGAGAGGGCGAGAGACGCCAGCGCTCAAAGGAGTAAAGATCCTCAAATGACATTATTCGTGTGAACTGACCCAGCGATGGCCTAGTTAGTGTAAATCGTGTTCCCTCTCATCTCTCCTCCTGTCTCCTCGTGTTGCGTGGCGAGACGGCCGTGGAATAGCATGCTTTGTAACATGCATCCTCAGACCCACTCGGTGCTGCTAAGTGACCCGAAAGGAAGCCAGCTACAGCTACTACTCTGACTCACTGGCTTTTGTGGAAGTTAATACACTTGCACATAACCTCTTAACATCCCATACGCCAGGGGGAGTGCCCCCTCACACACACACCAAGGCGTGCACGCTTAAAAAACAGCAAACCTGAGTGCTGACACAAATGCATAAGTTTGCCCTCTTCCATTTGACCAGGACTGGCCTTCTTTTCGGTCTTTGTGTTCCTCCTCTTACCCTCACCCTCCCTTCTGAGTGCATTTATTCATAGGAGGCTTTTATCATGATGTGGATCTCAAGCCGCTCGAAGTCAGCAAAAGGCTCATAGCTTGACAGGATGTGAGAGCAGATAGAAAAAAAAAAAAGAAGCTGCACGCACAGCACATAGCGTTTGTGTAGATACCAGCCTTTTGACACACCGTGTATGAGGTAGAGAGAAGACCGCTGAGATGCAGCCAGAATGGATCTCCTCTAAAAAGCCCGGCCGTCAAACACAAACACCGGGTTGTTTTTTTTTTTTTTTTTGGCTTTCATTCCTGCTTCTATTTTCGTCTTTTCAGAAGCAGCGCTAACAGCCGGGGTAGTCCGTTCTCCTGCTGGCTGGAGTCTGCTAGAGCCACAGTCTGACGGAGCCCACAATTCCTTTAATTCTGGAAGTCGCATCATTTCAAAGCATGAATGGCTCACCTTCACCTGGTCAGACGTGCGGTTGAGCTGTATTGAATTGCACCACACTATAATGCTGTCCGCTTGCATCACAACTTGTCAAGCTCGAGTCTGACTCATCTAAATTCGAGCGAGATGTCATGAGTCATCAATGTTGAGACTCGCAAATGACAACACAGGAGCTGTGAGGAACATTTTGCAGCACAGCAGGAAGGTAGTTTCCCCAGCAAATGGGTCAGGAGGTAGAATATCACCGTGCATTGTCAATGATTTTCTCTGCCGCAGGCAGGTACCTCACTAAAGTTTCCCCGGTGAGTTTAATTGGATGTTTTTGCTTTATTGGCCTACTTAAACGTTTAATGCCAAATGTGGGGGTCATTTTATTTTGCTGTAAAGAGTTCATGTTGTGCAGGAGATGACTTTAGGTTTTAAACAAGAGAAGCTTCAGTAATTGTCAGAACTGCTTGTTCCATCATGAAAGCGTCCTAAAAAAGTAGGAGAACCCACTGAACCTTTCTTCTCTGCGTCACATTCCAACCACAGACTGCAGTGTTTCTAACGGGGTTTTATGTAATAGTGACGATGAAAGAAAGAGGTAGATGTAATTTTAAAAGGTTCACGATTGAAGATCTGAAATTGGTGCAATGCATATTTATTCAGACCCCTTTTCCTCTTATACCCCCCAAAAAAATCCAGTAAAAACAACAGCGTTCAGCAGTCCTCAAAAGAAAAGACTTGTCTAGTTTAAGCCCAGTTTAAATCCAGTTGTCTGAAGGCCTGGGAGTTCTAACATCATAAAACATCTAACAGAGCGCTGTTTAATCCATGGTCTAAAGAAATGAAAATTATACTCCAAATCTCCACCCCTACCTGAGCTGACATGAAGCTGCAGGCATCCAGTGCTTAACCATGACTAATGGATTTCCCAGTTCTGACCTTTTATGGAAGAGTAGTTTAAAAAGAAAAAAAGAAACATTTTAGAAAAATGTTTTTAGCAGTAAAAAGAAGTAAGCAGCAAACTCACATCCTGTGTGTGTCCTTGCTCAGTTTTTTTTTTTTTTTATACCCAGGAAAATATATTGGATTTTTTTTTTAGGCCCCTAATATCAGCATCAGCCTTCCTAATAAGGCTCTAGTAAAAAAAAAACAAAAAAACAAAGCAGAGTAGTTCCAACCTTCTTTACGTCCCACTTCCAATTGTTTTGGTCAGACTTCTTCAGTTATAACCGGCATTTGTTATTTAACGTGCACTTAGTTTGTGGAGGACCTTCAGGCTTTGCAGCAGAGTGCATCAGAGCAGTTCCGTTGTAAATAAGGACATAAATGAGTGTGGGGCGGAGCCACAAGCGGTATTAATCAGGGATATCAGGATAGCAAGGGCAGCATCAGGCAGTTCATGTCTATGGTAGGGAATTTTTGCCAAAAATATAAATGGCTTTTCCCTTTATTTCGAAACCAAAGTTAAAATTTCTCTCTACAGATTTATAAATGTCTGGCTTTAGGGTTTCATGCTCTCTTGTCCTTATCAAGGCTGCACTTAAAAAAATGAAATTGTCTAAAGAGCTGCACTTAATGAAATTTCTTTTTGTTTACACTTGTGTATACAAAATGACAAAATAAATCTAAGTCTAAATTACGTAATTTTTGCCTTCCACACCCCTCTGATGGGTGTCCTTGGAGATAGAATTTCTTCACATCGTAGCTAGGAAAACTTGTAACTACGGGGACAGATCCGTGCGACTTTGCTGGCGAGAGTTTGGAAAAGTAAACATCTAGAGATTTGCTGTGATTTAGCATAAATATCACAGCTATCAACGGATTATGGAAAAACTCAAGGAAAGAAGAAGCTTTGAAAAGTTGTAAACAGCTGTGTTTTCTACTTTCTCATGTCATGTGGTATTGTTATGACATAGAGGCTGCCAGAACGGATGAAAAGCCACATGGAGCCTAATTGTTGCAGACATTGTGACCGATGGCTCATTTTCTACGCAGATTTTACATCATCAAGCATATTGAGATCTTACAACTCCCTGTTCCCTTCTGCATGGTGGCAAACCAAAGTTAAGCGTATGAATGCCACTTAAAGAGCTTGAGTGACAAAGTTAGCATCTTGCTGTGGTTAAATGTAACATGACTTAAATTGCTTGCCGCTGCGATTTGAAAATTGCAATTATTTAAAATTGAAATTATATTGCAAATGTCAAGCCCTAGTCTGTATGAAGCCATGGGAGGTTTAACATCCTATTGACTTAATGGGACTAAATACACGTTTTCTGAAGGTTTTCTGAAGTGACAAACTTGTTTAATTTTTCTCCCCAATTATATCCGGATTTTTATGTTTGAAACCTGCTTTTTAATCGATAGAGAAAGTTGGGTTTCCCTTTCATATGAGGTGAAAGGGAATGGGTGATGAACACAGGCTGATTTAGCTGCTGAAATATTTTGGACTTGGAATAATTTTTGGGTCTTTCTCACAAAGAAATATCCAGTTCAATGACACAGAAACACAAAGTTCATCTGGACAAATAAACATAACTAAATATGAATGTCCAGATGCCTTTTTTTTTATGTTTTGCTTTAGGATAACATTTATTTTCAGTTTTTTCCACCTAATAGGAGTTAAATGAATCATAAAGAAAACAAGCAACCCAGGCCTCCCTTTATAAATGTAGTTTGGCAGAGATGGAGCCACACATCATTTGCATCAAAATGAGCAGCTCTTTTAGCCTAGCGAGTCGTTTTCATGTCTTATGTGCCAGCTGTACCGCAGATGTGCAGAGACAATACCAAAGTGCAAAACAACACGAAGGATAAAGAAAGTTAAACCTTTCTGCCTGAAGGTGAACTGCCGTTCTGCAACCTGGTTTCAAAAACAAGTTGGATATTTATGTTGCAAAAACATCTTTGTCACCAAAAAAAGATAATACATACAGAGTATTAAACAACAGGTGCTGTTAACAGGTCAGGTTTTTCAAAATCGTTTATGTTTAACCCTTTACTGAGGCAACAAAGCGGACGGAGAAAAAAGGTCCTTTGTGCTCAGAGAACTCAAACCTAAGTGCTTATTCTCTTTGTAGCATTTAGCTTTAGCTTGGGAGAATGTAATAGACTGGGATATGTTTTGAAATAAGGTTGTGTTCAGTTTCTGAGGGCTTATTATCTTGCCTGCAGTGGACTGTGGTCAGAGCGATCTAAGGTTGGAGAATCAGGAAATTTTAAGGTGGGAGTCGGGTTATGTGCCTTTATAGACTGAGGTTTATTCTGGAGTGATGACAGACCTATTATTATTTTAGGATGGTGCTAATATTGCCCTCCAGCAAATGAAACTCATGCAGATGGACACTTTAATTTTGTTTTCTTCATCTGCAAAAAACTGTAGAACTCTTAAAGAGAACTCTAGTAAAACTATTAGATTATTGAAAATAGAACTCTTAAATTATAAACTTTTCTTGTTTACCCACCAAATCTTATAGTTGGTTAACACACAGTATATTGCAGAGGTTATAGTTTGTTTTTTTTTGTTCAAAATAATAGTCTAGTTCTTTAGACACCTGGTTGGCTTTTTACAAATCTTAATCATTTGATGAAATGAAATGGGAATGGCATACAGATGACTAAAATAACCACGACTAGGATGCTAAATACAGTAAATACCCTGTATTAGATTGTGGGGGATCCCTCCAAATGAGTCCTAAAAGAAGTTGAAACTCTGATCATGTTTGTGTATGAGGTACAGCCAGTGCAGCTGCTTGTAAGGTTATCCCAGAGTTTTTATTGTAAACATCTGCTGTTTTTGTATGAACCCATTTGGCGCACATTGACGTCACCGTTTGCTCTCTCAGACAACATTAAAACATCCGAGTGGTGCTCGGAGTAACAAAGGCTGCTGCTTGATAACAAAATCATGTGTGGATTTTTTTTTTGTTCATTTTTAGAGCTCTAATGGACATAAAGATCCCTCATTGCTTCAAAATGTTCCCAGGAAGTCGCTCTCTTCCTATTTCGTCCCAACCAAGCGATCAGCTTTCAGACTCCAGCTCTTCAGGAGCGGCTCTAGTTTCTCTGTTTCTTCTCCGACCCGGAATATGTTCCTCCAACCTTGATCGTGTTAATTTTCTGCAAATGTGTTTGATCTGATGCGGGCGGATTCAACAGACTGTCACTTAGGTTTTTTTTCTTCCATTACCAAGCCTGTGCATGTTTCTGCTCTCCTGTATTTGTCTCTGACAGGGAGGCGAATTTAATGAATTCAGGCCTTCTCATCAGAGGATCGCAGCTCACGTTATTACCATCACAGATTGACTTTCATTATACCACAGCGAGAAAATTTCCCACATGTTAATGATTTTCTGGTCTATTTTAAGCTTCTGTTCAATAATTAAAGCATAAAATTATATTAGCTGTTTACAGAGTGCTCATTTATAAAATAATTGTTATTGCATGGATAAGGAAATGCTTTACTATGGATTAACACACACACGTGTTTCTAAGAAAAATATCACAAAGTAGAAAATGGTATATGGGGCTTGCTGCTTGAAATGTACGCAGAGCAGGAAGGCAGGGATGGGAGGGGCGCCATCACTCAGCATAATCCTGCTCTGGATTCCCGTGGGCATAATTGGACCAGGTTCATACAGCTGCGGAGTGTAGATGAGCGGACACAGCTGCTATCTGAGAATGTGAATGAAGTTAAACTTGGACACAGCGGTCGGTAATCTGCTGGTGGCGCGGCTGGAGTGGCCACGCGCTGAAGCTGGAGATCACGGTTTCTGTTTGGAAAGTCTCGAATGAGCAGTTGAAGGATTTCCGGAAGATCGTGGGGGTGAAAATGGACTGAGATTAATGGCATACATGAATTCACTGCATGCTATCAGGGTTGCAGGAGGGAGTAAGATAACAGGATTTCTGGTTGTGATTACGCTGCTGAAAATCACAAGAGGGAGTCTAGCAGTCAATGAAGGCTTTCTCTTCTGCTGAAGCCACTGAAACGTCAACATTCACTTTACATCAGCATGAAAAGGAGACATAGTTACACAAACATGATTTCATAGTTTCTGCAAATCAATCAATCAATCTGTTTTAAATCATTGAAGCTTTGATGAAACCTGCTTTGTGGCAAAGCGCAAATGAGAATTGCAACCAGTAAATGTTGAATTGCTCAAGGGATTTAAAACATCACAAATATACACTACGTGAAAAACTATTTAGGATTTGTAAGCATACTAAAACTGTCCAGATCAAACTGTATTTTTAAAATGCCAATCAGAGCAGTGGGATACAGTCTAGATAACTATCCCATGATGTTTAATAGCTTTAATGAGCAGGTGACAAAATCAGCTTTCAAATTATTTAATTTACAGTTTTTTACTTGTGTTTCTTGCTGTAATGGAAACACAAAAATCCTTTATACATTTTTTTTTTTTTACCACCAGTTTCTCTAAAAGTGGATAGATGCACCAATGAACTTTATCACCCATAAATGTAGTTCCATTTTTAATGGCATGTTAACAGTAAGTTTCCCAGCCAGATTTCCATCACTGCCTGGAAGAAGAGAAGTTAGATCTTTTAACTAACCCTGTGGACTTTATATAAACACCACGCCCATGTAAACCGACAAGTGCGGGTCAATTTTTTTCAGTCTTCTTTAATGTGTCTGATCTGGTGGTTTCCTTCACACCAGTGTGAAAGGTTATTGAATAGGATGAACTATTGCTCTGTTTTTGTCATTTATTTTAAAAGATATTCACAGTCCTTAGTTTATGACTAAGGACTACATTAATTGACAAATCGTGCCAAACTTCACTACAACTGCCATAAATTAGGCAAAATATCGTATCAAGACTCGAAATAAGATCCGATCTTATCAGCTCGGGATCAGAGGCCTAAAATGCTGATTGGGACATCCTTAGTTTTTGATATTACATTTTTCAAACTATGCTGACTTGCTTAGGCAAGGCAAGGCAAAGCAAAAGGCAAGGCAAGGCAAGGCAAGGCAAATGTATTTGTATAGCACAATTCAGTACAAAGACATAGCAAAGTGCTTTACATGATTGAAATATAAGAAAAAACCCAGAATCAAAGCAATTAGGAAAAAATATTAATAAAATAAAACATTTAGAAACAAAAGAATATTAAAAACAGTTGGACTAAAGAAAATAAAAAAGTTGAACTAATGATGTTTCAGTTGAACTGTTTAACTAGAACAGTCAAAGGCAATCCTAAACAAGTGTGTTTTTAGTCTTGATTTAAAGGAACTCAGGCTTTCCGCACTTTTACAGTTTTCTGGAAGTTTTTTCCAGATAAGTGGAGCATAGGAACTAAATGCTGCTTCTCCATGTTTAGTTCTGGTTCTAGGTATGCAGAGCAGGCTGGAGCCAGAAGACCTGAGTGGTCTGGAGGGTTGATACACTGATAGCAAGTCTGTGATGTATTTAGGTGCTAAGCCATTCAGAGATTTCATAGACTAACAGAAGTATTTTAAAGTCTATTCTCTGAGATACAGGGAGCCAGTGGAAGGACTTTAGAACTGGGGTGATGTGCTCTACTTTCTTAGCCTTAGTCCTAAGTCCAAAGATATGTATACTTAGGGGTCTGTTGGTCCAGACCAGAGTTTACTGGTTTAAATACATCCAAAAATGAATAGTTGATAGTTGTGTCGGCTCCAGATTCTACCTTTTTTAAGCTCCTCCAGAGGTTCCGGTGGCCCTTTGAATTGTTTTTAATAGGCAGCCTATTAGTTTTGATGAATGGCCACGAACGGGTAGGATCACAGAATCAAGCGCATTACATTCCAGGGTTACGGCTGTATTTATTTACTTTGGTTTACCTCTGCCAGCGAACAGACCCAAGTTTTCCCCTCGCAGTCTGCTGCACCTGTGTCACAATATTGATGTGATCCGTGTCGACTTGGTGCATCCCCTGGTTTGTCACTGAGTCAAGGGGCTGGACTACAGCGTCACAGGTGCGACGGTAAGAAAGGTCAAAAGCTGGGAGACAGATGGCTTACGCGCACACACACCGACATAAACACCCTCCCACACACTTTTAACTCTCCCAAAGGGACAGGGATCCATTGTGCAGCTCAGATGGGCATCGCTGTCACTCACGCATGGACACACAAACGCACACACACAGCCAGATGTCTAGTAAACCATTACCAGAGTGTTCTTTTTGTGCAACTTCATTACAACTATCATTAAAGATTAATAGCTGCAGAGGAAAGCATGCTGAAAATAATGAATACATAGATAAGAAGGAATAGCAATTGAGTTATAAATAAAACAATCTCTGTTAAATGGGAGAATAAAGGCTTGTTGGATCAAATATAAACTCAAGTTTCACTTCTTACTGTTTTTTTTTTTAATCTTTGGTTTGATATTAAATAAAGCATATGACGCATTTTGGTTTGATAGCTTGAAAAGCCTCCTTGTTTTTCATTTTACAAAAGTGTTGTGACAAATCAGACGTACCACATGGAGAAGCTGAATCAGAGTAGCCTTGCTTTGCAAATAAATCTCTTATTGGACTATATTAAACCAGGGTTACATTCAGTGTCAATGCTAAAGGTTGCATTGTAACAACATCTTCTGAACATGCCTTTAACTTATGTTAATGCTTTCTATTTGATTGCATAAAATGCTTGAAAAGTAATTTTCCCGATCTTGTTTAGACATGACATGCAGGTAATGGATTTTCCTAACCTTGTGTGGATATTTTAGAAAACTCTACCTTTCCTGCCTTGGAAGGGATCTCTACTGCCGATCAGTTCAAGAGCACAGAGTGGAGCGGGTTATCGAACAGTACAGAACCCACACTGGAGAACATCTGGATGTTGAAGCAAGCTTTTGTCCTTATACTGCATAATATCTGATTTTTATCAAAGCTTTGGCTTTCATACTTTTTGCCAGTTTTAATTAAAAATCATTCAATTATATATTTTTTTTAATTAAGGCCTTAATTGGCATTAAAGTTCATTAAATGTGATTATCTTGGCATATTAAATTCTTTATTTAAAGAAAATAAAAGATTTATAAAGACAATTTTTTATAAAGACAATTTTTTCAGATTTATTTATTATATTGCGATATATTTGTGCAGAACGGCTTGCAGTTGATCGTAAAGTCGTATGTTCGGAAAAGAAGCTTGAGGCGGAGAAAAATCTAGAAATTTAGAAAATGCAAATTTCAACAGAAGTGGCTGGAAAACGAGGAATTGGGGACATGGCTGTAACCTGGCGACAGTAAAGAGGATGAAGGATTTTGCTGTGTTATAAGCATTAAATAAATCTCTCTTTCTGTCTTCAACAATCAAACTTTTTGATTTTATATTACAAAGTTACAGTCTCACCGTGTGAGGGTGGAGGCAATCTTGGTGATTAAACCCAGAAATATTTAAAAGAAATATTTATTTTGTTTCAGAAAAACTAAAAACACTTACACATTTGCTGTGAACATGAACTGTGATGAAAAGACTTATGAATAATGAAAAAAGGATTACCTTTATTTTAACGAAACTGCTCATATTTTTGTCTAAATACATGTATTAGCTGCTGATAAATCTAAATTCGAGTTCTATAACAGGGTTATTGGTGGTGCAGACGCTATGCACTAGATGTTGCAAATCACAAGTTTCTGATCGCTGTATGAGAATCCAACCTGTTTCCAAAAAAAGAAACTGATGGTGGCACCATCATTAACTTTGTCCCTTTTGCCGATTCATACAGTTGCTTTTTTTGGTAATTTCAACTATGAAATTTTGCCGTGTGCAATTATGCAGTGGAGAATGTATGGCTTTTTCTTTTTTCTCACATCTTTACCTGTGCTGAGTTTTCAAAACACAAATGCCTGAAGCTCATTCTTTGCTCTAGGTCGCCTTTTAAAGGAGGCAGAAATTAGCTTCAATTACAGATTATAAAAATAATGAAATCATACTCAATTGGGGGGGGGGTTGACTGAAACTAAACTTTTCTTTGTCATCTTGGTTTATTTTTTATTTCGCAGGCCTTTGTTCCTTAGCTTTGTTAGCCCTACTAGCTGTTAGCTAAGCCAATTAGAGGATGTAGACATGATGTATCGTACATCTGAAACCTTGAATCCGCTGCCAAGGTTTCAAATCCGGCATGTCTCATGGCAGACCGGCATGAACATTTTAAAAGGATATAACAGCTACTTTTACCCACTCCAAATTAGCCTTACATGTATCTACTGATGGCATCCTTGACCGTTTGTGACGCTAACTTAATGTCTCCAACGGATCTTCATTAGACGAAATGACCACCGTCTGCGTGGGCTTAGATCTCTGTAGCAGCACGAATGAACCACTGAAATGCCCCAGTAGGAAAACATAGGTTCTTTATTAGAACCACCTCTACCAGAGCCTCTCTTCGTTCAGTTTATTATATTGTCACTAATCAGTGGATTGGAATTTTCTTTGTCTTCATGGCCACTGGTTGATCTGAAAGTCTTCTAGTCTACAGGCGACTTCTTGGTGCATCGCAGTAATTGAATAAATTTTTTTTGCCATGGTATGTGCATAGGAGCAATTCTTGTTTATAAGAAGCGAGCCAAAGGCCTGGTTTGCTGACATCACCACCAACATGCAGAGTTACCAAAAGCCGCTTCAGCATGTTTGCTTGCTGACATCAGCACTTAGCTTAGAGCCTGCCTGCATCTTGGCGCAGCTTGGCATGGCCGCAGTCTTGATGTAATTATATTAGGTAGATCAATAAACTTAAAACAAGGGATTGTCCCAGTTTGTTGCAGCCTCTAATTGATTGACCATCCCATGAATTCTCAAGAGTTATAAATAGATCTGGGAGACAATGATGGATGGTTTATCTCTGCAGCTATGGATCAGAGGCAAAGCAGGCCTCTTCTATCAGTCACCACCTTTTTACCCCCCTTCCCATGCTGCCTCCCCTTGCTCACTAACTATTACCATCTAGGGTATTCATGCCACACGGCCAGCAGCCTGGAATGTGTGTGCGTTCAATGTGTATTTGCAGATGCCTGCATTGTTTTCCGCTGTCTGATGGTAAGCTAGTATCTTATGGAGTGATTGTGTGTGAAATACTTGGGCAGTGTACCATAATACCAGTTGGTCTTTGTGGGAGAGCTTAGGTGTGTGGGTGTTAAGTGTCAAAGGTGATTAGTGTGCAGAGGCGTTTGTGTGTGTGTGTGTGTGCGCGCAGGCGTCAGACTCTCATCGTTGTGCAACACACCGAGCATGGAGGCATCTGACCCTCAATAATAAATGTGGCTGCAGTGAATATTTAATGAGAGGGGGGCTGTAGATACACGCACATTCTCACAGAGGAGGTGGGGAAATTAAAATTGAGTATCCGCCATGTCTGCTTCACTTTTAGGCCAAGGCTTTGGGGAAATGTTCTGAGTGTTTGGGGAGGTGCAGGGAATTTCACCTTAGTTCCTGCTGCCTCCTCACTCTGCTCTCTGTCTATCCGCAGGGCTCTCAGGATAGTGCTGGCGGTCAGGAGGGACTCGTACCCCCACCCTTCTCCGCTTTCCCGCCTCCCCCGCCTCCGCCTCCTCAGAACGGCCTGGCTTTGGATTACGGGGGCAGCCTGTATGCAGCAGGTGCCGTGCAGGGCCCAGTGGAAGCCGTTGGAGCAGGGAACAGCGCAACCAACGCCGCCAACAGCCTCAGCGGCCAGGTGAGCGCCAGCAATGACGTCAGGTTTTTATCGCAGGTTAATCAGAGCAAATATTCCAATAAGCTTATATTAATGTGCAGCATCATGAAATTATAGGTTGGAAATGCAGCAATTGGTCAGAGATCAGAATCATCCAGTGTCTTTTTTTTTTTTTTGGCTCTCATCTCTGATCAGCAAGAAAAACACCAAAAATGAATTGCAACAAACTTTAAATTTTCACAACGTTTGGGGGGAAATGGGGGTAATGGGGATAATCTTTTAATACCCTAATTTTCTGATGGATTCAATAGCACTATGTACAAAACGTTTTTTTTATTTTTTTAATATGATTTTAGTGGGAATCTAGGCATGCAAAGCTGGAATATCTGGTTAATCAACATATTGTTGAAGTGCACTGCTCCAGGGCTGATTGTTTTAAAATCAACTACAGCACTAAGCAAAAGTTTAATGCGATTAAATCAGTTGGATGATATCTTACAGTTAATTTTTGGCTTATTTCGATTCGTTTATCACTGAGATTAATGGTTTGGATTAATGTGAAGCTACACAAGATGGTTTTATGTAACTTTAATGTCTAACTGGAAAGATGAAGAGGATTCGGTCCTCGTACTTTTATATTAATGCTGGGAATACTGGTTCATAAAATAGAACAATCATGACTGCAAACATGTTGATATGCTGTAGATATATCATTTAAAATGATATATATTAAAAGTAAATTAAGTAAGTTTAATTTCAAATAAATATATTCAGGATATTCTTTGTTTATGGAAATAAAGGACTGCAAAAGACATACATAGTTGCGAGTTAAAATATTTTTGCAAGCAACTGAATTGTAGACGTCTATTGAAGATAGCTGGCTTTACATAATGGCATTTCTCTTTTACTTTTCTTCCTTTTAAAAGAACATGCTCTCTGGTCTGGGTTTTGTGTACTTATCTTGAATTATTGCAATGCGGATAATAGATCAGCCAAATAAATCTGCACTTCCACTGCAGTGACTCTAACAAGTCTGCTTTCTACTTCTGCCTGATCTACTCTGTTTCTATTTTCTTAAGCAGCTTGTATCCGGGGGTATTTCTCTTAGAAACCAATGGTGGATCAGTCCGATAAATCCAACTATGATTTTAATCAGTCTATCACCTCTACAGAGAGACTAAAGCGTCTTTTAAACCTATGTTCGAGATCTGTTTCTATTTAGTTTCTCTAAACCTTTGACTTGATAATTCCTTATTCCTAATCTTTGCTCCTTATAAGCTGTGTTTTCAAAGGAGGAGTAACTGTAAACTCAGACTTTACTTAGTTAAAAAAAGGAAAGATAAAGTTAGCACTAGGGATATAAACAAATAATCAGCTTATGATTAATCTTCGATTAATTATTGATTGGATTCAATTTTTGGTAAACTGGTTTAACTGATAACGTCGGCTTTGAAGGAATTTCTTTCAGTGCTGTAATGCTACCACCATCCGCTAGCTGGCGCTGCTGTTTATTTATACACTATTACACTCTCTAACGGCGACAAGGATGCAGAATAAACTTTAAGGATTAACACTTGATAAACTCCTTAATATTTCATCTATATAGCGCCCATTTAAAGGCGCTGCTAGCAGCACAAAGAGTATCCTAGCATTGATTGCTGGATTACTCTTAAAACATCATAATTATCCTCTACTTTATTAAAACCAAGTGGCAAACGGTCTGACAGCGTGTCAGGGCGACATACCCTGCCTTTAAAATATGGATTGACATTTCTGTACATTAGAGATGTATTTTAGTCACCTTTTATTCAGTAACCCAGGTTCCTGTTTTGTTATATCATCTTAATGTATCTAGTATGATAATGTGTAAGAAAAACATTTTTTGTTGATTTAGTCAGTATTTAATACAAGCAGCACAATTAATTGTTAAACTAGAATGATATACTTTAGTTTTTTCTAATTCAGTGTATTGTCAGATATATATAAATATTGGCCCTGATGTTAATGGAAAGAGCCTCTTGCTTCAAGAGAATACTGAGGGCTTTTTTTTAAAAGGGGAGCTTAATAATTCATAATTTGTTGATTGATAAGATCTATTTTAGATGAATTCATTAATGGATAACGCTCTGACCAATGAGCGCAACTGACTGTGGCGTAGTAAGCGCGACAGCAAGCTGTTGAGGGGAGTGTAAACAAGCAGCATGTGAAACGGCTGTCAGTAAAACAGCGAATGCGTCCTTAAAAATTAATGAGCGTAGAGGGTCTTGCTGCTCACGTTTCAACAAAAACCCGAAGTCTAATCCTTCCAAAACTGATTCCAAAGCTGGGTCAAAATAGAACTGTTCAATTGTTGTTGCCATCTTCCTTGTTGCGCTTTCGCCAGCGTCGCACAGCTTTGTCGTTACGCCCTCAAAACCCCATCCACTTTGCATCAAAAAATTCAAAACACATCTCTGCGTTGTGATTGGTCCGCCAGTTCTAGGGCCTGGGGTATTGATAGAGGTTAGACCACTCGCAGGCAAAAATGATTTTGGCCGCTGGCCAGTTTACTAGGCTAGTCCGACGCCTCAGTGACCCTGAAAATAAATGATTTTAAGTCTTCCTTCCTCAGTACCACTGTAGACATTGAAGGGGTTTGTTATTGGCTCAGCCTGATTTAGATATGAGACGTTCACTGTTCAGAAGAATGTAGGATTTTTCTGTTTCCGACTGACTAACCCAACAGCAGTGAAAAGTTTTTGTCTGGTTTATCGATGGCAGGTCTTCAAAGTGAACGCTTCCTCAGGTACACTTCACTTATTTTCCAAAGTGAACCATTATTCTACCTTCATGGAGGTTTTCCTTGTTTCTTAACCCTGCCGACTTTGATGGGGGACTGTTTGGACCATAGCCACACATCTTTTGTCTGTTTTGTTTTTTTCTGTAGGGCAGTATTATGAGCTCTGATCACAATTTTTTTAAAGTTTTTTTTGCAAAGAGAATTTAAGTTTCCTGGCGCTGCCATAAAAGATAAAATCTGATTAAAGAGCTTTCTCTTTCTCGGTGGGACCTTCACTGGACAAAAGGGGATCGGTTTATGGATCTGCGGAGCCTGGTCACCATCTTCACCCTGAGCTCCTGTTCGGCCATTTCTTTGCTGCCCTAATTATCTTGTGATCTGAAAGTTGGGGGTTTGAATTCAACCTTTTGTTGCCATGTGTTGATGTGCCGCTGGACAAGGTTCTTATCCCCAAGTCGCTTACCTTGCAGTGCGACGTATGAATGTGTGCAAACAGCAGTGATTAGAGCCCAGTGCCATCGTTTGGTTTGGTAGAAGGTTGAGGCAATATTCCAGAATCACTCCTGTGTCTTCGTGTCGCCTCCAAGGACCCTGAGTTTCCTCTTTTCATCTAATGGAGGCTTCTAGTTCTAATATTATCCCACTTTTTAAATTGCTCTGTCAAACAATAGAAGTACATGGAGATATAGATTTAAAGGCATCATCTCCGCTAACAAATTTGAGAATCATTTAGAGGACTATTTGGATAATTACCACCTATTGTTAATGATTAGTTGGTATATTCAGGTTTCTATAGTGACAACAGCTACCTGTAACTGACGGCAATCAGTTTAATAACCTGCTTTATGTCTTATTTTGGCTCTGACCCTGCAGTCTGATGGCTCCGCTCAGATTGACGGGCAGTCTGGAGTTGGTTCAGGTGGAGGGGGTGGCGGCGGGGGCCCTGGGGACGATTCAGACGCCAAAGGGACGCCCAAACGTCTCCATGTATCTAACATCCCCTTCCGATTTCGGGACCCAGACCTACGGCAGATGTTTGGCGTAAGTAGGCAAATTGTTTAATCTCTCTGCCTTTTTGAATTCACAGCGTCTCTTTGCTTGAATTGTCTCTAAAATGTTGTGATGAGAAAAGAGCGGGGTGGAGTCGCTGTGGGAGAACCCGTACTGGCTCGGTGCCAGCTCATCCTGGTTGAATGCTGCTGACTCCCTGTGGTGAGCATGTGACATTGGTGCTTCTCCTGTCTCCTAATTTCTCTGCATCGTCTCTTTGGTTGCAGCAATTTGGCAAAATCCTTGACGTTGAGATCATTTTCAACGAGAGGGGCTCCAAGGTAGGACTGTGGAAAGAAATCCTTCAGAATTATTTATTTTATATTTTTAGTACCTGATGGGATCTAAACAGTATTTTTTTTTAAACCTCTGATCCTCACAGGGCTTCGGTTTTGTTACGTTTGAGTCCAGCGCAGATGCGGAGCGGGCCAGGGAGAAGCTCCATGGCACGTTGGTGGAAGGACGTAAAATCGAGGTGAGTCTCCAGCCCTCTAGAGCAGTGTCCATTCTGTCCTTAGTCCTTCCTCCATTCCTAGCAGTGGCAAATGAGAACCAATATGGTGGTTTCTACCCCAGAGAAGGTTTCCACGTTGCTGTTCTGTGACCCCTCCCCCTCCCTCTGGCTTCACTATAGCATGGTGCAGCGGTGCCGCACGCTCTTTCATGGCGGCACTTCTTGCCGTTTTTTTTGTCGTTGATGATGTCGGTGTTGTGGGCTCTCCATTGCACCTTGATCTTTGGGGCTGTGTGGTTTGCAAAGCTTGCTGGGTGGAGTGGCTACACAACAGGCATGGCTGGTGAGACGTCACTACGACTAGATCGCTGGCGATTTCTGCTGCTTCTGTCACAGCATGTAGGATCTGGTTTGCGTTTTCGTTCATTATTTTCCCACATTTCCCTGCATCTTCTCCATTCACATCATCACTTCTTCCATGATCATAATGAGTGGCCGCTTTTTTATTTTATTTTTTTTTGTTTATGACTGGAAGAGAGAAGCGTTTGAACAGAAAAGTGCCTGCTGGTGTCGCATGGTTGGAACATACAGTGTCTTGTTAAAGTGTTTATACTTTATTCTTGGTAACTTTTCACTTTACAACCAAAAACTGAAACATTCAATTAAAGCTTTACTATGAAGCAGGGGGAAATAGCATATATTTGCAAAGCAGAGAGAAACACATCAGGAATATTGATAACAAATCTGAGTTTGCATTTGTATCCTGCATACCATAGCGTTCAGGCCAAATAGTTCACTTTTGCTCTCATCAGCTAAGGGCACCTTCCTCCACATATTTGCTGTGTCCCTGGATGAGTCAAGACTTCCTACGTTGATTATTATTGGTTTCCAGCTGTCCCCTCTTGCTACTCTACCCATAAGATCTGCAGATGGAGGCTACATCAGTGTTTGAGTTCTAGATCTAAGCAGCTCCTCCAAAGTCACTGTGTGTCTCTGGGCTGCTTCTTTTACTATGACTCTCCCTGTCCAGTTTAAATGGGCAGCCATGACGGACTGAATGAAACTTTGTGAGACATTTAAAAAAAAAAAAAAAAAAGAAAAAAACCCTCTAAAGCTTTAACAGAACAGCTGAATTGATACTGAGATTAATTTTCGCACAGGGCGACGTTATTTAGTGCTTTAATTAAAAAATAATCGATTAACTCCGAAGGGAAATTAAATTTAGTTATATGTGATAGTATTTGGGGTTCTTCAAAGAGTTGTTGTAGATGCTGACGGCTGCAGGCAGGAAGTCTTAGCTGACTTCTGAAGGGATTTGGTTGAACTATTTTTGGGTGGTTTTAGAGTAAGGGATTAAATACAGATTCACCTCACACTTTGCTGGTTTTATTTTCCTTTAATTTAGTTTTAAAACAGCTTTATTGTCCAATTATGCCCCATTTTGTTTCTGGTTTTTCACAGAGTCGTGTTAAACCAGTGAGGTCTTGATATCACAACTTGACAAAATGTGATAAAGTTTATAGGGGTGTGATCACTTCTGGGAGGTACTGTAAGGTTGGAGGTAGCTTTCGTTTAAAATTATGTGACTTCTATGCGGTTGCAGTTTACGTGTTTTGTGTGTTGAAAAGACATGCATGGTGGGGGGGCACTTTGTAGGGATGGGAATGAGGAAACAACCTGCTGAGAATTGTGGGGATATTTTTTTATTTATTTACAGAAATACTAAAATACTAAATGCAAGATGGATGAGTAAATAAAAAAATTAAAAAAAGAATAAGCTTACCATTTACACACACTTTGCTTGACAACAAACACCAGATCTCATAGTGCATTTTGTTGTGATATTTTTTTTAATTTGTCAGCATGAGCTCAGGTTTCAGTTGCAAATGGCCTCGGAGAGGAAACACGCGCCATGCTTTCTGCCATTTGCTCCAGCTGTTGATATTAAATCAGATCATGTTTTTATTTTTTATTTTACTGACTGCTGAGGCTCTTGTGCATGGTCTTTGAATGTCCTGCATTCTTCTGTGTCTGTGTCTTCTTAGTGCAGAATGACTAAAAATAAATGGAGAGGGTGGAGAAAGAAGTGAAGCTAAGGCCATAGACAGCTGTTTACTTTTTAAATTTGTTTTTCTTCCATCTCTTTCCACTCTCTTTGGTCCAGCCTGTCCGGCTGTCTGTCTCTGTGCTCGTGTCCTTATGTCCACCTTCCTCTCCCACGTCTTTGTTCATTTTCCTGTCTTGACATTTAGTAAGAGGCTAAAACACCTTTTAAAAACAGATTAAATCTCTGATATCTTATTTGATCATTGTATGGTGTCCCCTGAGTTTCATCTCCTTCTATTTCTTTAAACTTAACGATCTGCCTTCCTAGTGGGTTATAGAGGCTAGGTTGTTGGCTGATACTTCTGGGGGACTGTTGACATGTGACCTCTGACATCACTTCCTTTCTACCACAGGGTGGGGGTTGCTTTCATTGCCTCGTTTTGTTCGTTCCTCCCCCCTCCTATATTATTTGTTTTGTGTTCTCTTCTTTTTTTTTTTAGTTCATCATTTTGTTTCTTACACATATTTTCTCGATTTCCCTGATGATTTTTGTATGTTGTTGTTGTTGTTGTTGTCAGTCTCCACGGTAACTGCTCGCGTGTCCTCACGCCGTTCCCCCGACCACGGTAAGTTGTGTACACATGGCATCATCTTTGAATGACCCCCTCCCCACCCCCCAACCCCATGCGCCCCCCCCAACGAAATAAAATGCACCCAAATGAAGGAGTCCCTTCCTGCAGGGAGCTTGACTGATTGATTGGTGGACAGAACCTGATTGGCTAATCCTGTGATTGATTGGGGAGGTGGTGAATGAAACTGTTAGGAGATTAGCCATTGACCGCATGGCATTACAATAAGGCCACTTGTGTAACTGAATGTGCCGCATCTATCTGCAAGTGCAACAACTTCGACTACCACTTCTTAATGCATTCATTACAATCACCTCTCTAACTGCATTCAAAGCATTGGATTCGTGAGCTGTATCCTGCATGGTTTACTCTCTTTCTGGTCATCTGTATGACGACATGTAGAACTATGTCATCTCTCTGTGTCATGTGTCAGCCAATAGCTGCATTCTTGCACCTTTTTAGCGGGAGAGCATGCCAAAGCATGAGTGCCTATGTTAGCTCTACTGGAGAGGGGATAACAGCCGTCTGTAAATCATGGCGTGCCGTAGTGCTCGATTATCACTTCCTGTACCAGTGCTCAGACTGTTGTCGAATTGCAGGTTTGCAGCCTTAATGTTTCAATCAGAGCCGTGCTGTGGATGAGTAGCTTTTGTACCCAAATGGGGATGATTTTTGTACAGCAAAGCTGAAACAAAAAAATAAATAAATAATGAAATCAAACAATTTCAGGCAAACCTATAAATGAAAACAGCTTTGCCCTGTTCTGATTTCTGTGAGGAGGTGCCCTTGATTTACTCTTTGATCAGTTTGGTTCTGGATGGTGTGTGTCGCTGGTTGTGTGTTAGAAGGTGTTTTCTGGTGTGTGACACTGATCTGAAAAGTCCGGCAGTGTTCCACAGCAATGGTTTGACAGTTTTCTTTTTTTCTTTTTACTTTTTTTAAGTTAAACTCATTTTTTTCTTTTTAATTTGTGATAATATATTTGCATCCCCCATCCTCTGTCTTTTCTCTGGCCTGTCCTTTCTCTTTTCTGTGTCTGTTTTTGCACCAATCATCATCTCGCCCATCATGGCTCATGTTCATATAGACTGGTTGTAGTTAAACAATCAGATATGTGCGCTATATGTTGATTGCATCTTAGTTGGTTTGTTGGAAGACCTGCACATTTGAATGGAACGGACATGTTCTCTTTTCTCCACCTCATGTCTGTTTTTCTGTCATGTGGACTGGCATCTCCCCCTGCATCCCTCTCTCTTTTCTTCCTCCGTTCACTCTCCCTCCTCCTCCTTCTGTACGACTTGTTCTTGATTGGGAGAAAATCCAACCTTTTTTTCTTTTCTGTTTTTGATTGGTCTATTTGCTGCATCTGATGCTTGCTGATTGGTTAGTTTTCTCACTTCTGATATTGTGATGCGCTCCTGGTTGGCTGTCTGTTATTTGTGTATAAACTATTTGATTGTCCTTCTTTTTTGTTTGTTTTTTAATGATTTATTTCATTTTTTTTGCACTGTAACTGATGAATCTGCTGCTTAATTCACCTTCTTTGTTCCCTCCTTTTTTACCAGCAATATAATGGTCTTGGATTTCTTTTTGAATGCCTTTTGCTCTGTAATATGTTTTCATTTCTATGTTTTATGTGCAAATTGTTGCAATGTTTGTGTGCAAAACAGGCTGATAACGTTGGGATCCTTATTTTCAGTCTATTTCTTCTTAAAAAAGAAGTGCATGCATCCGATACCATCGCTGCTCATAAACCAAATTAACACCATTTTAAGGATTAAAATCAGGCATTAAAGATTTAATGGCGCCTCACATGAAAGCAGAAGTTTTCTGTGAATGCTAATTTTTGTAATGAGACTCTTAAGAACATTAATTTCTGTTAAAACATGTGTTTTCTGAACTTTGCTTCTGTCTCTACTAAAGGTAAAGGGTAAACTGGCTCCTAAACCTTTTGTTTAACTTTCAGGTTAATAATGCCACAGCCAGAGTGATGACAAACAAGAAAATGACCACACCGTACTCTAATGGAGAGGGACTTGCAGCCCTACCATATGGTAATGAATTTTTCTCAGATACACTTCATTGGTAAAGCCTCTCTTTTGTTGAACCATTTGAATAATAAATGCTTTTTTTTTAGAATAGAATCTACTGCACAAAAAGAAGCTTGTAATATTTTCTCCTTCACAGAACCAGGTTTCTAGATTTCTTACTGAAATCTTACTAGTAATATTGTCCAAAATACAGAAGAGAGGAATTATTGCATGGAGTACTCAGATGATTCTCCGGGGATACATTCCCCTGCTTCAGTCTTCCTCAGCAAATAGTTTCTGGGTGACTGAACAGAGAAAGAGGAGTTCAAAAGCCTAGGGTTAGGAAAGCTGCCCGGTACACAGAGGCTCCACTATGGAGCCTGTTCTCTAGGGATTGCTGGCCTGGGGATCCCTCTCTGGATCCAGCAGGACCAAGCCCAAACAATTGACATAAGGCCATCTCTCAGTGGGCCCAACACTTGCAGTGCAAAGAGGATTTGACAGTGGAGATCACATTGACCTGATACAAGGATACTCGAATTGGCTCTAGGGTCATGTAGTTACCTTGCTAGGGGAAAGGAGCCCCTGCTTGTGTGGGAGGTCAAGGTTGAGAGAAACCAGCTACAAAGGGTCTGGATCTCGATGCACATCTTGGGCTCTGGAAGCCAGCTCCTTAAGAGTGGTTGCACTCTCTTTAGGGGCTCTACCACAGTTGAATTCCGCCCTCAAGCACAATTGAGGTGTCCGACTGCTGTTTTGGTTTATGGGCCAAATAGCAGGGAATACTTGGCCTTCTTGGCGTCCCTAGTGCCTCTCTTGTGGACTCTATTGTTGTGCAATTTTACCAGCAGATTATGAATATGTTAAATAGCTAGAATTGGGTGTTATAGTTAATTAATAGGTTATTCTAATCAATGTAGAAAACAGTTAATGATTATTAGTTTAATCATTATAACTCAAACCTGCCTACTTACGGAAGCTTTAGTCTTCTTCCTAAGGTTGGACTTATGGACCGGCAGTTAAAATCCAGTTGTCTTTCCTTGTCTTATCAACAAAAGGAAACTGTGTCTTGTTTCCTCAAGTGTTAACCAAACAGGGGATGGATCTGGCTCTGAGCAATAAATTGTTCACTGTCATAAATAATCACAGACAGCGACAGTTAAAATGATCAGTATCTCTATTGCTTAATCATCCCTATTCCAGTGTTATTGTATCTTGATAACTATGCAACACTACAAAGAACTGAAAATCAGCACAGGTTAATTGAAAGGCTAATCTCTTACGAATGTTACAGTTTTAAAGCTTGGTGTTTTAATGCATTTAGGGTGTACGTTAACTTAGCAGCAGGTAAGTGTAAAGAACATCTGATACAGTGATCTTAAATGCATCAGATGAGATCAGGACACCAGGCCATGAGGTGGGGCAGAGTCAATACAAAGGGCTATAAAACTTGGTCCTATGATGGTCGCCCCACGTACATGTGTCGCCGAAGATGAGGTAGCCTGAAGCTAACAATGCTAGCCAATCCAACTCTAGCACCCTGACTCTCCAGACAAAGGGAAAACAGACAAAACCACACACAGTGAAATTAAGAACCTGGGTAAGTATCAGATAAACAAAAGGAAGGAAATGGTTTTACCATGTGATGGTCCAGTGGAAAGGAAGGAACGATGTCTGGTTTCAGTTCAGCTCAGAAACCCAGTCCGCTCGGTCCTCAGGCAGGACCGAGTGGAATCTCTAGAGAGACTTAAATTAATTTGTTCCAAGAAAACAGAGGGTGGTCTTCAGGGCTTAATTTGTTTGAGCACTTCCTGGAGCTCCTAGAAGACGTCTCCTTGGAGTGGCAGCTGACAGCTTCATAGTGGCAGCACAGACAGGCAGCTGCACAGCTTCAAAACAGCAGCGGAACCTGCAGGGCATGGTTCAACGGCTTCACAGTGGAATCCCAGTAACCGTCGTCTAGGGCTATTCCGTGGGCGGCAAACAAGGGTTGACCAAGCCAAAATTCGGATAGTTTATCTCATCTGCTTCAGAGCTGGTGGGATCGCGATGAAAAGACACTACGTTGAGTTCTCTCTGAATTGTAGGCGGAAAGCAGCCTGCTTCGCCAGCAAACACAGACTCTCCTCTGGAGGGGGGGGGGCATATAACGTGACTTCAGCTGAAGACTGGTGTATCTCACCTCACAGATCTGGAGATCAGAGGGCAAAGAGGACAGGATAAGTTTGCAGCATTGTTTTAAAGTCACATGACGTCAAGGGACTCTTAGTTCACTTATATAATTTGAAATTTGATTTTCAACACCATAAGTCTGCTTGGGGACTCACCAGGTTATGATTATGGGTTGACATTGGAATTCTATGCAGGAGTTAGCCCTGCAACCAGTATCCTTGGTTCAAACCCCAGCTCTGGCTTTCATTGTTGTTGTGTCCTTAGGCAAGACTACTGTCTACTGATGGTGGCGCCCGTGTATAGCAGCCTCGCTTCTGTCTGTAGCCCCACCCTACAATGTAGCGCACCACCATCAGTGTGTGAGGGAATGGGTGACTGAATGTTTATATGCTTTGGTCAAGTATCCTGACTTGTTAACCATCAAATGGGGGACCTCACTAAAACCTTGGACTGTCCATTAAAGCTAGCATATTCATTACCAATTGGTGTCTTCTTACATTCTTCTCTCTTCACTTGAGGGAAAAGAGACACGCTGTCCACTCATCATAACCTAGTTATTTGAATCTGCTGTCAGTGAATAAAGCTGGACAGACGGGCCCAACAGCGCCATGAGGGTCTGCTGGAATCATATGGCGGAGCCCTCAAACAGGAACATATTCAACTCCCACCTCTTTGAGAACGTCTACCGGATTCCACTGGAGGCAGGGGATACAGAGTCTTAGTACATCATGTCCTCTGCTTGGGGATGCATTGATGTCTGGTGTTGATAAACCAGTTGGTGGAAAACAGCAGTAAGGGGTGCCATCAAGCTGGAGGAGGAGTCTGGTTGACTAGTAGGACACATAAATCATTTCATAATTACCATAGAACAAAATGTGCTGCAATTGGTGGTTGGGGTTAATCAGTCTGCCTGGAGAGGTGTTCCAGATATATCCCACCAAGAGGATGCTTACTGGGGGACCCAGGGCATACTGGAGATGGAATGTCTTTGCTGGTCCTATTGGAGCTTGAGGAGGTTTCTGGGCAGAGAAGGAAGTCTGGAAGTCTCCACTAAGTCTGCTGCCCCACAAATGGTTCTAAGATATTCAGGAAAAAACAAATATGGAGTCCTACTTCAAATTACAGAGTAACTTTTTATAAGGTAGATTATGTTTCTTTCAGTTTTTCTACCCCTTCATATCTTTGATTCACTGTCACAGCAATCAATGTCATAGCAATCAATGTTATTATAGTTGCTAACTGTAGAGACCTGCCTTGTGTGTATTTTCCTATAATAACAGATACTACTGGTGTGAAGGGAGAGAGTTTACTACATAGTCAGGGAAAGGCGGGACATAGAATTATGTTTTATCCTTTTTTAGCTCTGAATAAGTTTAGATATATGCATGTGTAAATGTTAGATTGTTCCAATGTTTTTCTTGAAGTCACGCTATTTTAAAACTTTTAAACCCTTACAGAGCTTCAAATTCAGCTTTAACAGAGCTGTCTTTGCAAACGCAGTGGATTATAAGTCCTGTTGAAACATAAAAAAAAAAGGCCAAAATTGAAAGATTGTATTTAAAGAATTTTGAACAAATGTAGAATCTTTAGCTCAGTTTTTTTTTTTTTTTTTTTTATATGTAATTCTAAGGTAGTTGTGATGCCAAAAAGTGGGAATTATCTTTATGGACTTTGAAAATTTGTTATAAAGCTGAATTAAAAAATTTATACCTGATATTATGTAAGAATGTTGCACTAATGTTGTTTTGTCTTCTTTCATTCTTACAGCTGGTTGGAAGTTAAGTCCTATGGTCGGAGCCATGTACAGTCCTGAGCTTTATACAGGTAAGATATCAAAAACTAAGTTTCCCTCACAAAGCACTACAACTATTCAGTGTAACTGCTATTAACGTAGCTTTTTGTATGCCTTAAAAAATGTCCAGGAATAACTGAATTTCTAAAAAAATACTCTCATCCAAAACTCTCATATTGATCACTACTAAAACTATAAAATATTGTAGAGGGTGACAATGTACTTTTGAACTAGGCTATAATTACAGTGAATTCATGGAGAAAACTTGATCTCAAAAGCGTGGATGTATCTAAAGCTTCAACTTTTCAAGCAGCAGCAAAAAAACAAAAACAAAAAAAAACAAAAGGTAATGAAAGTTTTGTGTAGTGAGGCTCAAAAGTAGTGGGATATTTGCAAACCAGGTAACTGATCTAAGAAAACGCCCATTAGCTCTACTTGCACCGATGCCATTTTTTTGGCCCCGATACCTGGCTGTGCAGAATCGACCAATACCATCTGTTTGAAATTGATGTGTGTATATATATATATTAGGGCTGGGCGATATAGAAAAAAAGCTTATCGATAAAAAAAATGCATATTGATCGATATCGATAATTATTGAAAAGATTTGAAACCATATTTTATGTGCAGCTCTGCCTGGACTTTTTATAATATTGCTAAATGATTTAATTTGAATAAAAAACACAAACACAGACTTCGAATTAAATCTTTATTTAACCAACTTTTTTAAGCATAACAGAATTGTTTTAAAGAAAAATAACTTAAGAGACCTGAGTTATGTTATTAAATACTGACAAAGAATAAACTAAAGTGACCAGAAAAGTGACCAAAATAAATATAACAAATAAATAAATTATTTTAAACTGTATTTTTCCACACTCTAGCAGATATTTAACTAAATGTACTTTTATTAACCCCAAGCTGACTCTAAAACACGGAATGTCTTTGTAAAATAATTAGGCGTTGCTAAATAGATCTGCAGAGACTGAAAACTATTAGCTTCCATTCTGTAAGGAATTGAATTCTAAAAGCAAATAATAATCAAGATACTTCTCTCTGTGGATAAGTCTATTGTTGTAAATAAAATGAAAGCTGTGTGTTTTTCTTTTTTTAACCTTGATCATCTCTCATCAGTTCCAGGGTTCCCGTACCCGGCTGCAGCCGCAGCAGCAGCCGCCGCTTCCACCGCAGCAACATTTCGAGGAACACATCTGCGGGGTCGAGCTCGGCCCGTCTACAGCGCAGTCAGGGCTGCTGTTCCACAGCCCGCCATCCCTGCATACCCTGGGTACATTTTTATATCCAGTCTACTGAAAAGCACAATTAGTGTTACATAAATAATGAGAAACAGTCCTAATACTGTAGATTGTCTTTAAAAGCATGGCTTCACTTATTGAGATAGTGATTCAAATTGTGCATGCTGTGTGTTTGAATAAAATTGTATTGAATAATGACATAAATGTTTGAGCGCAGCTAAAATACCATTTCCTTGTACCTTCACATGCAATGATGTGATGCAATAAAATCAAAGTGAGGATTGGTTGTTTTTGGTAAAGCATCAGTAGTAGCACCTTTAAGTCAGTGCATCTGTATACAAAGAGGTGGTATTTAGTCTTGCATGTTGCACGGTGTGTAATAATCTCACCCTTCTTTTCTCTTTTCTCTCTCTCACCATTTCTTTGGCACCGTTTTCTCACCTCCCCATCAACTCTTCTGTTTGTTATTTTCTGCTCTGTCCACACGGGGGCGCTTCACTCCATTACTTCTTTATTTTTCCCTCCCTTTGTTTTTGCTTTTTCCAAACACCACCCCTGTGTTCTCCCTACCTTCCCGTCCTCTCCCCCTGCTGTCGTCTGTCTCCCTCTCAGTGTGATGGCCTATCAGGATGGTTTTTACGGTGCAGCTGACCTCTATGTAAGTATGCCTGCCTCTCCTCCACTGCTTCACTCGTCACCTACATTTTCCTTTGCCTGCCTGTGGGTTTTCAAGTGTGAGTCGGCGCGGATCAAACCCATAGAGGCGTGTACTTTTGACAGTTTGTCATGACGCCTAAATCTGAAATTATAATTCTGTTTCACATCAAGTTTTTTGTTTTAGTTTTCCCCCTTAAAGCACTTTTTGTTTAATGATGCACCTGGTGATGCACAGGTTTTTCCTCCTCAGTGCAGCAGACAGTTCAAATCAGGCCCTTTAACAAGTAAACTCTTCTGGGGTTTGTTTCTGTGCATTTGTGGACTATGTTTTTACCAATGTGATCATGTGACGGTGTGTGAGAGAGACCAGGTTGACAATAGCTGTTTCTGTTCTCTCTGTAGACTAGTGTTTCAGGACATTAGTGGCAGATTGCCCCAGGTAGGGTTTACACACTCTGTGTGACGGCCAGTGTGCATCCTCCTCGTCTCCAATGACTGCGTGCTGCTAGACATTATTGACCATCTGAGATTGGATTGCCTTCTCTGTCTTCTTTTACTAACTCACTGGATTCTGACATGGGTGGAGTTACGGAAGGGGGAAGAAAAAAATTGGGCTGAAATTCCCAAAGAACAAAACGAATCCTCCAAGTGATAAATCATTTATGAATTGAAGTCCAGGAAGCAGGGGCGCCGTTACAGTAATGGACTCGGATCTTGCAGCATAACTTGATCATTTCACAAGAGTACATTTAAAGATGCCTTTGAGTGCTGAGTGCTCGTCTCATAACTACAAACTTCAATGTGTTTTATTGTTCACTGTTGTGAACTGGAGGGACGCTGATCTTTGGGTTTCAGATGTTTGTACAGTTGATAACCCAACATGTTTCCGAGGTATAATCCTGCCAAAAGTACTTTTACGATAATATTCTTGGCTAAATATTTCAAGCTCTGTTTGATTTGATGTAAAATATCTGATAAAATGTGTAACTTTGACAAGGCCATTCTAATTAAAGATGATCAGGGATCAGCTGATAATTACATGAAACTAATTTAATCTAAACCCACTCATATAGAGATTAAACAAGTTCCTGTCATATCACTGGTGTTTTTTCAATAAAATAGGTTTCAACTCAGATTTAGAAAATGATTTTCGTTTTTGAAACACTTGAGAAGATAAGTTATGAGTCCCTTTTGAAGATATTTCCCCATAGATAAAATGTAATGTAATCAAAGTCAGTCTGTCAGTAAGCAATTTTCTTCCTTTTAAGATGCAGAAATGAATACAAATCATACAATTATGAAGCTTTCCTTCACATTGTTGAAAGTCTGTGGGAAAATAAATGTAAAATACATTTTCAGTTACTTTACCGTCATCCCTTCTTTTTATAAATCTAAGCAGCACATCACAGTTTGAAAGGTTAATGACTGTGCAGTAGGTGCACCTTTACCTCTGAGGGTTTTTTTTCCAGGATCCCTCTGTATATCCCCTCAGCATGGTGCTACCACCACCATGTTTCACTGTGATAAAGAGTCTATGATGTCCTAATCTGATCAAATAGGATTCTCACTGCTCTTTTTCAATGTTGCTGTTTTCTTTTCCCACTTTGCCACTCAACAATATGAAATCTAAATTAAACTGTTACTGCGGTTTTATTTAGGAAAAATTAACTTTTGTTTTTCCATTTTTTTGCATTGATTAAAAACATTTTGAAGCCACTTCTCATTGTCCCTCTTCTTCACAATTACTGGCTGTCAGTTAATACTATACATCCAGATAAAAGACACTGAAGCTTGTCATGGAAAAGTGACTGTGTGAAAAAGCTCAAGGATAAAGATGCTTCTAAAGGCATCTTTATCCATTAGTTTCTTTAAAATATTGACTGGTTTCTAAATTGAGCAAAGCTCCCTCTGTCCACGAAAAGATGTTTGTTAAATTTGTTTATAATTAGCTTAGCCTTTTCTTTATACATAAAAAAAATCTTTGTGCAGAATTAGATAATCCCTCCTGTACATGCATGGATAACCTGACCTTTGAAATGTAACAGACTGACAGTTATGATTAAATGTTAACCGTGAAGCAGATTATGAAGTTATTTCACAATACGTGATACAATTGTTGGGTCCAGTACCAGTGAGTCAGAGCGTCAGATACATCCAGATGTCAATGAATTGGACTAATAAAAACTTTGACGGGACTGTCCTGTGAAATTAAGCATTTTATGATATAAGAAACAGTTTTTTCTTAAATGAAGGGAAACAAGCAGCCTCCATGTAGAAGCCTTGTTGTTCACAGAGAGGCAGTCAGAGGGATGCGGTGTAGGACACCCATATCCAACATGCAGTTGATTCAGACCCCTTCCAGGAATCTCCCTATCTGTTTCACCTGTGGCATGCTAACTGAATCAGTGTCAGCATGCAGATGTACTTACAAGGCTGACTCCCCTCCTCTCCCTCTGCTTTCCATCCTCTTAGCTCTCCTCTTTCCTTTTTTTCCTCCTCGTCCTCTTAGCTGCTTCTTTTCTTCCTCTAGCTTCTTTTATATCTCTCCTTTTCTGTTCTCTCCACCCTTTTCTCCACTCTGCTCTTTATTCCTCACCTCTTCTGTTCCCTATTAGTCCATTCCCGTCCCCATAGCAGCCAATGTGTGGTCCTGAATGCAGGGACTTGGTCATGACTGATTCTTTAGGGTAGAATGCAGTGGTGTGTCTTACTGTTTTTTTATTTTATTTCATAGGATGTTTTGATCTAATATGTGTTCTATGTTTGGGAAAGCATGCCGTGTCTGTCAATGACTGATTGCCGGCCACGTGAGAGTGCGTGTCTTTGCTCCTATTTTAATCTTTCTCCTTACACCTGTAGTTTTGTTTTTGTTAGTTTTTTTTGTTTTTTTGAGCGTCTGTTCATGCAAACATAAATAATGGCACAGTCACCTCGCCTCTCCTTTCCCTTTCTCTGACTGTGTGTTTGTGAAAGGGAATGGCGGTTGGGCACATTTATGGCTTTAAGGTCTCTCTCCCTCTCTGCTTAACACAGCGGGGAAAATGACACATGTCGAAGGCGGCAAACGGGCCCCAAAAAAAAAAGAAAATCGTCACACACAATTACAGCTATTTCTGCTGAGTTGGTCACGGAGTGAGAGAGAAACTCCGAGCCAGAGCTACATCCTTGTGAATGCTGTACTGCACCAGATTAGCCAGTTCTGCTGACTGTCTGCTTGTTAATATTTCGCTCTTCTCAGCAGTTTTCTCTCACAATGTAACCCTTTAGATTCACTACTAGACGTCTGCACTGCAGAAAAATAAAAGACAACGTAGCGAGCATTGAACAAATGTTTCACTTTTCCTCCTGTTCCTCCCACCTGTCCCTACATTGTCCCTCTATCTTCTTCTCACTCACTTTCACCCACTTTCCCTCCTCTTCATCACCTTCCCACAGGGCGGTTATGCAGCGTATTGTTATGCCCAGCCTACAGCCGTAGCGACCCCTGCAGCAGCAGCCGCTGCAGCAGCAGCATACAGTGACAGGTGAGGCGCTAGTTCAGATTGACTTCTTTAACCAGAGGTTCTTTTATATAAACATTGAAAGCTCAAACAAGGCCAAGAAAACATGGCTGTGTCCGAACGTACGCCCTAATCCCTATATAGGGCACTGCATAGTAGTTAAGTCATTTCAAATGAGCGTCCGATCGTCTAATGGATTAAAAAGTAGTGGACTCGAAATTTCCCACAGTAGAACTTGAAAAGTAGTGATGATCAATGGTCTAGACAAGCAGATATATCTTAGAATGCTTTGCTAACCTCTCCTCACAAAGCATTATGGGATTTGTTGTTACAGCAGCCTGCTGTTGCTACCCGACAGCGGCGATAAATAACAAAGATGGCGCAGGCACAGTGCGGGGAGGTGGAGTTAGGTGACTAACGGGGAACAAAAAGTATTGATCATCTGTCCAAACCTTCAATTAAATGAGTTTACTATATAGTCTCCGCTCTATATAGTGATTGAGGGATCTAGGGGCGATTGGCGACGTTTGGGCCTCTGAGACGGGACAATGAAAATCTGCTCACTCGTCTGATTGATTTTCTAGACTAATCTGTATTACAACTTTAAACTTTGTAAACCAAAATGTTGTCTTGATTTTATTTGCCGTGAAAAAAAGGAAAAAGTAGGACTTTCTATCCATGGTTTGGCAATTTAGTCACCATTTACAGTAATAAATATAGTTTGATTTAGTTGTTGAATATTAAACTAAAACTAAGTTACATTCTAGTAAAAAAAACTAAACAAAAAAAAGCAGGTTGAATCCACAAATATTAACATATCAAACAAAAACTCAGAATTATTTTATCTGTGTATCATTTTGCTAATTTTTTTTCAATTGGAAACAAATTGTTTCATAATATAGAAATAATTTAGAAAGACTTCAGATTTCGTTTGTGTGCGTGTAAATTTTTCCGCACTAAACTGAATATATATTAAAAAAACAAAACAAAGAGAGAATACATAACATTTATTGTTGTTTTGGGTTCTTTAAAAATACCTCAGCCTGCAAAATGCTGCTGGCTTTACTTAATAAAAAACAGCTGTTCAGATGCAAGATTTACTCTTCAATCCCAAATCCTGCCCCCAAAATCTCTATCAAATCAGTTAAATATTACAGTCAACAATAGATTTAAAAGCTAATATGTTTAATCAAACATCATTTTCCTTAAAAAAAATTTGCCGAAATGACCGTCTACAGCTGAAAGACGGCTACAGCTGCATGAAGAAATAATCCAACAGGGAGAGAAAAATGCTGAGGCCCAAATTATCCACCACATTTGGTAGTAAAGGTTTTGTCATTTTTTCAGTTTTGCGGGGCAGCCATTCTCATAAATGTAGTTTTATACATTGTTGTATTTACATCACAGGAAATAATATATATTTTTGTGTTTATGTAGTTTTATACATTGTTGTATTTACATCACAGGAAATAATATATATTTTTGTGTTTATTCACAGTTGAAAATAGGCAGAATGAAAAAATTTTATGTATAGGCCACTTATTTATTACCTGCCACTGTAGCAAGTACTGCTGTGATTTCTAAACTTATAAAATATAAACATTTTTCCAAACTGCTGATGAATGTTCTTAACTGGAGCCCCTTTATGATTCTTGTGTCTTTAATTTACTGTTTGTGCCTCATAAACTATTGTTAACTCAGGGTCCAAAGAAAGTTTGGAAAAATGTATTCATATGCTCGTTATCAGTATTTCTTCATATTTAAAGTAGTATGGGTGTGTTGACTTAAAAAAAGAAACGTTCTCCGGTTTTTGATATTTTATGAAACAAGATCAAAAGAAAAAACTGTTCTTGTATTTTCATAATTGCTTTCCAATTGAAAAATGAATTAGAAATATTCAGTTTGTTATAATAACGTTTTATTTATCCCTAAAATGTGATGTTTCTCTTAGCTATGGACGAGTTTACACGGCAGATCCCTACCACGCTGCACTGGCCCCAGCAGCATATGGTGTTGGAGCTATGGTAGGTTTTCATCTCTCTTTGGCAGAATAAAGGTATTTCTGAATGTTAGCTTACTGAGGTTAGAGAAAGAGCTTTATATCCTGCTTTGATGTCATATTTAAATGAAAAATACTTTGGTCAAAATCTATAAAAATGTACAACCTTCAGTTTTTAAGTGGCATGGTTCTTTTGTATGTTTACTGGAGGTAGTATTTTTTTCCAGTGCTGGTCAGAAACTTTAAATTTAAGAGTATACACATGAAAGAGCTTAATTTGGTTGATGGAAAGGTGTCTTTCCAAACTCTCAACACCACAATCAATTAGTGGAGCATCAAAAAAGCTGTGCAGCACTTATGAGGAGGGTTGGATTGATATAATGCTAAATTAGCATTTTTTGAAAGTTGGTTACTCCATTTGTATTTTACAATCTTCATAAAGAGGTTTCTCGTTTGCTATGAAGATTAAACTTCATGGTTGACTGAAACTCAGTTAACCTCTAAATCGGTCAGGTTTATGAATAATTGTAGGCGTAACTGTAGAAATCCTAACTAGGGCTGCAACTAACGATTATTTTGCAAATCAGTTAATCTGTCGATTATTTTTTTGATTAATCAATTAATAGCCAAAGGTTCCTTAAAGAAGAGTTTTTTTATGAAATTAAACCAGTGAAACTAAAACTTTTCCACTTGAGGAGTTCTGGATAGAGCGTATTGACAAGCTAAAATGTTGTTGTTTTTTTTATCTTAAATGCAAATTGTTTATATACATTTTATTAAAATTTGGATGTAATTGCAGCTCTAAGTGGGTCGCTCTGACAGCTAAAAGCATGTTTTGGAGTCTCTATACTCCAGTTCATGATTATTCTATTAGTTGACGATTATAATAATAATTGAATAATTACAATTAATCTGTTTAATTGTTTCAGCACTAATCAGAACCCAATCTAAAGGAAATCATCTGTTCTAACTCTGCAAATACATTCTTCCGGGATTCGTAATTTGAAGCTCCTTTCCTTGAAGCCCAGAATCTGTGTCCACAGTGCTTTAAAAGTTACTTCTCTTCTTTGAGGAACAAAAAAAGTAGAATGCCAAGATAGTGTGAAGAAGTATTCAAAGCAAAAGGTGGTTACTTTGAAGAACCTAGAATATAAGACGATAAGTATAGACCGTAATTCCAAAAGTTAAGTCATAGTTTTGATGCCTTCAGTGTAAATCTGAAATTTTCAGTCATGAAAATAAAGAAAACTCTTTGAAGTTGTGTCCAAACTTTTGTTCTGTACTGTACATAGACACATACACCTGTGACCCCAGTAGGGATAAGCGTGTCAGAAAATGTAAATATATATATATATATATATATATATATATATATATATATATATATATATATATATATTTATTCATTTAATGGGTTTTGCATAAAAGATTGGTTTGAAAATAATTAGTTTCTTGTTTACTGTAATTTTTGTTAGGATGCACCTCCTGACAAACCCAAATAATCTCCATGTTTTCCTTCTTGTTTTACAGGCCACGCTCTACAGGGGAGGATACAGTAGATTTGCCCCTTATTAAAAGACACTTCATGTCCCAGGACATCCCCTATCCCATTGAATTATTCCGAAAGAGCTCCCTCTGTTGTCCTGGAGGTGGACTGCGCCCTGTTTTTAAAGTGTGGAGTTGACCACTGCTAAGATATTTCAGATCCCGCCCCAGAGCAGTCCCACTTTTCTTATCTAAGCTTCTACAAAAATAGAGGAATGCTGTATTAAAGACTAAGGGTCGCCTTTACAATCAAAAAGAAAAAGAAAAAAAAAATCAGACTGTAAAATGGCCACCCTCTCTATTGCACGGCTGTATTATAGTCTCCCCCTGTTATTCCCTCGGCACTCAGCAGCACAAAATTAAGGGGCAGAGCCTAAGCGTTCTTCCAAAGGCTGTATGTGGATAATAAGACATCGGAGCAGCTGCCTTAGAAGGAGCCAGCGCGCCGGCTGGCCTGCACACACTCTGAGGAAAGTGAGAGGGAAGCAGACGGTGTTGAGAGGAGTAAGGTGCCTTCCAAGAGAGCACCAGAGAAAGATATGTTTGAGCCAGATTGATGAAAGCACCCAGCGGTGGATTTAAGAGTCCGTCCTCAACATGGTCAGATGGCGAAGGGACGAGTTCCCATCATGCCCGGCATCTTGGAGAAATGATGGAAAGCTGAACGAGGGGAGGGTTTATCGAAGCTGTTCCTTACCTCAAGATTCTCTTTGTATGTGGAAATGGTAAACCTTTAAACTTAAAAAAAAAATATGATATGCAAAGAAATTAGTTTAGAGAAAAAAAATTTACCAAATTATTATTATTATTATTATTATTGTTACTGTTGTAATTATTCTCATTCTTCTGAATATAAAAGCATTATTTTGTTTGAAACGGCTCCACCCATGTGTGGAGGTTCATCAGTAAAACTCGGGGTTAATATAGAGGGAAAAAAAATGCATCTATATTACGAACACTCCACTCTTCAGTAATATACCAACTATATCTCACATCTGCTCGGTCATGCACAGAATTTCACTACACAGTCCACGTGCTGCCATCACAAAACACTACAGTAAGTGCAACACTACACTGTAAACATGTTATCACATTTATATCCAGCTGGACATCATCTGCTTGCAGCCCGAGGGGTTGTTCAGGTATCTGGTGGTTTATTTGGTTGTCAAGCTCTTTGAATTAGATTTTCCCCTCATGTTTCATCTTTTCTAGAGTCCAGCAATGGATGAGTCTTCCTGTAACATTACTTTAGTTGGTGATCGCGTTTAAGATGCTGCCAACAGCAATTACTGAGCAACACAGAGATTCTGTCAGTAAGTTTATAGTATATATTTAAATGCAAAACACATAAATGTGCATATTTCTATACTATTGTATCCTATATTTCCAAAATCTTGCTTTTCTTTTGGCTTTCTTTTTTTGTTTTGTTCCAAAGATTTGTAGAAAGCACATTTTTCTGCCGTATAAATATATATATAAATATATTACCTGTTATTAACATGCTCTTATAGCCATCTTTATTTACGTTATATTTTTATTGTTTGAATTTATATATATATATATATATATATATATATATATATATATAAATTGTTGTTTGTTCTCACGTGAGGTGCAAATTTCAACCTTTATTTTTGGCTCAGATGAAACTACCTGAGCTGCGAGCATACATTGATAGTTTGTAGTTTGAAGGTCTGCAGGTAACGTCACCAAAGTGTTTTTTTATTATTTGCCTTCTTTTTTTTTTATCGGTCATAGGAAATGTTATCTTGACATGAAATGTTTCACAAAATACTAAAAGTGCTTGTTTTTATAGTTTCCGTGAGCCATTAGAATGAATGAGAATAGGTCTGTGGCACTTTCATTAAATCAGCTGTTTCTTTTTGTCTTTTACATCATTATCATTTTATTATTATTTTTTTTTTGCGTTTAATGAAGACTCCTCATCATTTCAGTGTATGGTCATATCAAAAGTACGAAGGTGTTGTTTCTCATGCTCACACAGGTAGATTTTATCTACGTTGTGTGAAATAGGACAGTTTATTTCCTGCTTTCCTTTGCTTTGTCCTTTAATTTTATTTTCCTCCCACATTTTTGACTTTTGAAAAAAATGTTGCATATTGAAATGTTTTTTGTTTGTTTTTTTCCATTAACCATTTCTGTTAATATTTTAAAATATGGACTTGATCATGAAAAAAGGCAGCAGCCAAAAATGTTAAGTTCCCAGCATGTTCTGGTTCCCAATTTGAAAAGTGCTAGAAAAAAACAAAAACAAAAAAAACATGAAGATTGTCTTTTGGAGCCAACAATGGCATGGACAAACCAGCATGAGTGATAGCTGTCATGTAAAAAAAAAAAAAAAAATGTAAAAAAGAAAAAAAAAGTTTTGCATGAACCTTGTGAGTTTTCATATTTGACTCCTGCAGCTAATGGCCGCAGCACCCTTCATCACCACTAAACTTCCTAACGGGCAGCTAGCGGTTGGAATCTAGCTGACAATGAAATAGCACAGAGCTGTTGGCAAAAAAAAAAAAAAAAAACGCCGCCTGACAAACAAAATGGCTGCTGAAAAAGGGTGGATTTTGCAGCTTCATTTTTCTGTCATGGCTTCCTTGGCCCTGTATTATAGAACACTATGTGGTTCTTCTTCATAGTTGCTATGGTTTCTCAATGAACCGTCCCTTTGTCCCATCTGTATCCCTTTGAACGCCTTTGTTTTTTTTGTTGTTTTTTTTTTGTTTTTGTTATTGAATGTCCATATAAAAATGTTTTATATAAAATGTTTTGTTGTGGATAAGCCTCCTGTTTTTCCTTCTGTCATTAACTGCAGTTACCAAAGGAGCGCACTTTTACTCTTAACTTCTTAAGCTATTTTGATAAATACGAACCGGTTAAGAATCAAATAAGGATTTGTCTATTTGCTACTTCTTTATTTTATATTATTAGTTTTTTTTGTCACCTGATTTTTCATAGAGTTCGAAAAAGGAGCCTTTTGGACGAGAAAGTTGTTCAAATATTGTTTAATAATCTACTGCAAGGAAGGTTAGCTATAAGAGTACAATTGGTGTTCCTCAGCAGGAGCTCAGAATCATCCGGCAAATCATACTTGAGATTTGAGCAGTTCATGTACGCCTATAATTGGAAAAGTACTGGTATTCCTTTTATCATTAAAGAAATGCATTCAGCATGGTTGTAATGTATAAGTATGGAAGAAGTTGGGACAAAAAGGACATGTTAAATCAAGGTGATGTATTGCAAAACCTTTTATTGAAATAAGATTTTGTGTCTTCAGAATATGAATAAAAGATAGTCCTTTGATTTAAAATATGTTGATGCCACTCTTAACTTGTAACAACCATCTCATATTATATACAATCTCTTCAATCTAAATGTTATTTTTACAGCAGGGGACAAAACATCTCGCCTGGGCAGTCAGCCCAACAATTGTTCCTAACGACCCTCTTACAGAGGCATAGACCAGTATCGAGTATTGTAGGCTTGCAAAGTTCCCAAAGGACTCTCCATTCCTAATGGGTGGACCCATTCTTCTTGTTCAATTTGCATGTTTTCTAATCCAAAACAAGTTTTTTTGACCACTCTATAAAGCCTCCAAGTCGATGCTTATTCTGACATTTTTAATAAAAAAAGCTTCCTGGACGGGAAGCGAAATGTCTCCAAACTTGAAAACAAATTCCAATGGATTGTATTTTTTTTTTTTTTTACTTTTTTGGAATGACTATGACCTGGATGACTGGGAATCTTCACCAGCACACAGAATAAGTTAAGAAATCAATCAAGATTGTATACATCATTGTAAAATATGTCTTGATCATGATTAAAAAAGAAAAATTAGGTCTTTAAATTTCATGTTAATGACTTCCAATATTTTCTTTTAAGTGATAGCTTTAAGACGAATCAAGCCTGTGGTGATGCATTGTCTACTTACAATGAACTAAGAAATATTCAGTCGTTTATTTTATCTATCTTGAACTTTTTTCCTTTTCTTCAAACTGTTGCTTTCTCCATCAGTTTGTGATTGAAGGAGAAATAATCCCTTCTCCCTTGTTGAATCAGGGTTTCTGCAGGTCATTAAAAATCATGAAAAGTCATTAAATTATTATTTTTTAAATGAAGGCCTTAATTGGCATTAAAATGCATTAAATTTGATAATCGTGGCATTAAAATATTTCTGAAAAGTAGCTTTAGGTGGAGAAAAGGCTAGAGAATGGGGAAAATGCAAATTTGAACCAAAGTGGCGGGAAAACTTAGCTTTGTGAGACCATCCTGATCTCGTGAGCTTTCAAGGTTTCACTCGTTGATTAGTCTGGAGACTCTCCGTTGAAGAAAATTTGGAGCCGTTCACCAAACGAACGTCCAATCAGCGTTGGCTTTGAGGCGGGTTGAGGTGTGACGCAACGAGAAGCGC
>NW_015151296.1:27721-38717 GCF_000732505.1 Cyprinodon variegatus | reverse complement strand
ATCACCAACATAGGCCAATCAGCTAACCAGTATTTTCGCCCCTTCCCAAAATTACTTCAACGGAAGGTTGAAGTAATGCGGAGCAAATCCATCTGGCGGAGTCAGGTTAGGGAAAACTAGGTAAAGGTGGTGAAGGATTTTGCCGTGCATATACAAGTCATGGATATTTGTTGATGGCATTAAGATTATTTCTAAGAGCATTAAAAAGCATTAAATAAAGTTACTCATTCATGTATAAACCCTGTAAATAGACTTGAAGCTACAAGGTTAAAGACGACTCAAAATGTTTTTATTTTGCTAACCTAGCCTTTGTTACGGACTACATTAACAGTCTGCTGGGTCAGATTTTATATTTAACACCTGAATTATTAAGCAGGTCAAATCAGTTTGAAGAGATTTTCATTTTAAAAGTTGAAACTAGACAATACAGAAAGATAACATCAAAATATAAAATACATACAATAGAGTATTTGCTCCACATTGAGGGGGGAAAAGATTGGGGGAGGATTTTTTTCTCTTCCTCATCAATTAAGATTGAAATATTGAGAATAACTTACACCTGTTAATAAAAAGCTAACTTTTAGAGGATGATGTAAGCGACAAACAGCACACGGTCGAGCTTTTGTAGTTTATCGACTTTATTCCCAAAACCGTTTTCAGCTTTTTTTATTAACCGTTAGACTTTATTCTCAACACTTCAACATTACTGGCTTGGTGAAGAAGAGAGGAAAAATTCTTCCCTGATTTTATTTTTACCTCACCGTGGTCCTAATACTTCATCCTGAATAAACATTTTATTTACAATAGTATTCAAAGGTATAGTGGAGGATGTTTGGATCATCTCAATAATTGTGAATCATTCTGGTGACATGTTTACGTAAGGCGGTCCTACGTGCTCGTCCCCATTTTCACTTACCGGTGGTGAGTCTGACATAGTGGAAAAATTGTATGAGCGATGCAAACAGCAACTTTTTAACAGAGCGTGCATGAGGAGAAATGGGTTTGTGCACGCTCTCACACAGGTGTTTCCTCTCAGGAGCAGGTACAGGGTTATGCATGTGCATTTTTCTTTTTTTTAATTTATGTTCATGGTAGAACTTGTAAAGAAAAATCCAATACCTAGTATTGAAACACAAATAAATTATCTTAATGTCCTTTCTATATTATTTTTGAGCAATTTGATCAATATGTGAATACTGAACACACCGCTGGGCAGTAGCCCAGCTTTTGCTTGGTATATAACATTCGAAAGGCTAAAATTGAAACACATCAAACTCTAATCTGGAGACATTAACTCATCCCACAGGCATTGCCATTATGGCTTCAATTGACTACATTACAGTTTTCTTTTTTTTTTCCTGCGAGGTTTACTAAAGACTGACTTTAAATCGCTATTTCTTGCGTTTTTGTTTGTTATTGTAAGTGCACTCGCATCTTTCTCCTGCCCTAGCTCCATGTTTGTTTTAGCCAGAGTTCCCAAACATGGGGACAAATCACCTGGAACACAGAGGTAAGTGTAGACGGCATTCCTGAGTTTAGGCAGGAGCGGGGAATCAGTGGTGAACAGAAGCTGAGAGAGCTCCACGACGAGCCGGCCCGCTATGCTTCCCTCTGGAGCTAAGGAAGCACAGCGGCAGAGGTGGCAGCTTACTACTGTTGGCGGAGGCCTGCCAGAAAACTGTGCTGATGGGCCAGAAGAGGCTACAGCGGGCTCGGGCTAACTATAGGTTAACCACGGAAGATCAAAGCGTGGCTTTGTCTGTTGGGTGGAGGGAGGTCTGAAGGCAGGGAAGAGTAGCTGCGGCTTACGGTGAGGAGGACGGCGTCACATCGGAGGAGCCCGCCAGGGTGACAGAGATGGAAAAGACGATGGCAGGCCAAGGCTAGACTCTGGAAGCTAACTGCTGGAGATGGATAGAGAGCCGCTGAGGATCAGAGACGAAACAGTCTTTCTAGGGCTAAATTAAAAGGGTTTTTTTAATTGCTTAATACTCATGATTCTGAAAATAAGACTAAGATCTAAATGCCTAAAAACTTTTCTAAATCTAAATAGAAAAAAAAAGGTACAAATCTTTGCCTAAAAATAGATAGAAATTTAAATGGTGATAAAATCCAAGCAATGCCAACCCTTGGAAACTTGAGTTTGGAAACAACTTATATAACAGTCTATAAATAGTAAATGGACTGAATTTATACGGCGCTTTTGTAGTCATCTGACCCTACAGAGCACTACCAAACACATATTTATACACCTGAACAGACGCATGTTAGAATGGTCGAAGTGTTAATTCTCAGAAACTAGCTGGTAAAGCCCAGCGATGCAGTTACCCCTCAGGAGATTGATGTGTCTGATAATAGTTATAATGAAAGGCTGAAAAGTATGAAAGTAAAATGTTCTCACATTATTGTCTTCATTAACGAGTCTGTTCTACTGTGAGGTTACATTGAGGTGTTGTTTGCTGAAAATCGCATTATTTACAATAATAGTACTTATTAGAACTAGTGCCTGCTAGATCTGTAGTGGTATATGCTATATTTCTCATTTATTTGAATAAAATATTGTAACATATATTAAGAGGAACAACTCTAAAGAAGCAGGAATGGCATAATGAGAGTGATAGAAAGGTGTCAGAGTAAACACTGAATAGGAAATGCCAAAGAACCGAAGGAATTGAGATCTCTGTGAAGCAAATGAAACTTAAATTTACACGATAGAGGTTTTTGGCTCTCTTAGAATAGGTCTAAATGAATTTAGACATTAAATAAACACAAGTTTTAGTCTCTCAGTGGGAAACAACAAGCAGGACGAAAAGGGTTCAGGAGATGTACTTAAACTGGTACAGGGAACAGGTGGTGTGAAGAAATGGGAAAGCTATCTAGGTAATTCCATATATGGCCAGATCACTGAGCCCCATGTCCTCTGAAGCTTCCCGCAGACGGATCACTGTGATGTCCGTGCCAAGGCCCGCCAAGCCGGAGATGTTATCGCTGAACCTGCAACCAAAAACACACTTGATTTACTTAAGATTGTTGTGCAAATAAGAAACGGAAGAACCTCATTGTTTTTATTCAATAAAAACGCTTTTTAAAGCAAATGTACCTAACTGGATTGCCTAAAACTTTACCAGAGAAATATGCATTGCCATTTGCCTTTGCGTTTAACTCTAAACAGGTTAGGAGTGCCTATGAAGCTTTGTTTTTAAAGGTGAGAGTTGTGTTCTGAAGGTAGGTGTTGCAATGCTTCCGTCAGCCATATAATTTTTATACCAAAAGAAAGAGAACTAACAGTGAGTTGTGTAATCTTGGAGTTTAGCACCTTTTACGTGATTTCCTTAAGAGCCCACTGGCCCAAATCCACTGACATAACTCCCAGATTAGTTCAATTTATACTCTCAAGCTGTTAGTCCAACTTAATACGTTGTTATGCAAAGAGCTTAGTCTTTAGGCTGGTCCATCTAAATTTACCTGAATATCTCCTTACCTGACAGCTTGATGGAGTTAACAGACTCGACACATGTCAACATTTGGAACAGGAGATCTGTTTTCTCTGTTAAGGTAACTTTTCACTGGAAGACTTTTCAGTATAAAACCATAAGTCTCCTTTTATTAATATTGGTAAAAAAAAAAAAGTTTTTGAATTCCTAACCTATAATGATTCTAAGACCTCTACCAAACATTTGGCTACTTCCAGTCTTATGCCCCCTGGTGGAGGTTCAATGGCAAGAGCCACTTTATTAAAATCGGAAATGGCTGTGATCACCTTTTAAAAAGCTTTCTTGTTGAGAACAAGGACCTTGTTTTCCATGCTGTTCATGTGATGTTAAATATAAACATAATTAATAATAAAAAAAAACATAAAAAAATATCTATTTTATGTCATACAGTAAATAAAAATTTGATCATTAAGTGTGTAAATAAAAATGGTAAAGAATTATATCTGATATATGTTAAATGGATATTTTTTTGTGCATTTTTTAATGAAAACCCAAACTAAAAACATGAAAACATTTGCATGAATACACTTTAAAAGTAGAAGCTTACATTAACTATTACTGTAGATACCCAATATTTCATGCATCACTGTAACAACAGGTACTTAAATCTAGACTTTTCTGATTATTTCATTTGTCCAGTGTTAAACGGTTTATCCTTAACTTGTTATTTACAGTTGATGTAATTAGAGTTTAAATCTGCTGGGTAATAATTACAGACACACCGCCGTTTGCTTTACGTTGTTGCTCTGTTTCTATTGATGTATTGTTTTTTTATTGTTATTTTCATTATTATCTTGGACATGCTATAGTACCACAGTGAAATAAGTAAAAAAGAAAAATAATTTTTTTTTCTTGTAAATATTTTACCTTAAAAAATAATCAGAATTAAAGTCTTATGAAATAGACCCTGACATATTTGCACCCACATATTTGGCCGTCATGGCCAACAATTAAAATAAATTAACAAATTAACAATTAACAACAAAAAAAAATTCTGCTATAATCATAAGGAGTAAAACCTTTTCTTTTAAATAGCAACGGTTGTGCAGCACCATAAAGGTTTAAAGCTGATAAAAGTCAACAAAACAAAGCAACTAATAGAATGTTAGAACAGCAATTCTGTACAGCTAGTTTTGAAATAGAGCTTTTCCTACCTGTAAAACGGTTGGCTTCAGGCTGCTGCCTTTCTGGGCAGCTTCTGTCTGCAACGACTCCCTCTTGTAATTGTCTTATATACGGCCCTCCCCTCTCTGTTCCCCAATGCCTCAGTGAGTTCTGACCTTTAAAACTTTGCCACCTTGCATAATAAAGCAGAATTCTGTTAAACAATGAGTGTTGCAGAAGTATTCATACTCCTTTAACTTTTTCCATATTTTCTGAAGTTACAAACACATTTTTTTCTAAGTAATATTATATGATGTCATTAAATAGTAGTACACATATATGAAGAAGAGGGAAAATTAATGAATGCATTTATGTTATTTAGCAAATGAAAATCTGAAAAGTGTGGCCTGCATTTGCTTTGAATTTATTGAATGAGTTATGTTTTCCCAGATTTAGGGTTAGGGAGGTTCTTTTAATAACTCAACTCGTTACAGTCAGAATTCACCTAATTTACTATGCAGTAGTAGAGGATGTAATCCAGCCATCCAACCATTTTCCATCATTCTTATCCCCGCTTGGGTTGCAAGAGGTGCCTATCTCCAGCTGTCTATGGGTGAGAGGCGGGGTACACCCTGGACAGGTCGCCAGTCTATCACAGGGCAACACAAAGAGTAACCATTCACACGCTCACACTTAAGGAGAATTTAGAGAAGCCAATTAACCTTGCAGTCATGTTTTTGAACTGTGGGAGGAAGCAAGAGTAGCCGGAGAGAACCAACACATGCACAGGGAAAACATTCCAATTCTATGCAGAAAGACCCCGGGTCAGGAATTGAACCCAGAACCTTCTTGCTGCAAGGTAGCAGTGCTACCCACTGTGCAGCTCAACTGATAATAGTTCAGTACTTTAAAAAGTAACATTACTAATCATATACGGTTACGTTGTAAGTATTTTTCATCCCTTTCAATCTTTGGTGGTGTACTGTACCTATATTTATATAATTGCTTAACCTTGCAGGGTGTATTTTTTTCCTTTGGTAAATGCGATGTGCTTCTATAAACTATCCGGATGCCGCTCCATTTTCTTTGTCTTATCATCTCATTATTTTCGCAATCCTGCAAAATAGGTCTTACACATGTGAAGGAAAATGTTGCTGCTATGTGGTTCCATAGTAATAAGGTAATCCTGGTGGGATTTTTATCATCTTTTTTTAAATTCTCACTTTTTTATTATTTTTCTTCCCTATTGTACCTGAAAGTGCTTGGTTCTGGCTGTTTTATATTCTCCTTCCCTTTGAAGGAATTCTTGATATGATGAGATCAATTCCAGTAATTATTGTAGACTATGTTTCATCTTTCCCTAATTCTGCTGGTTGGTTCTCATAAAATCAAAGTAAATATTATGGAATAAAATAAGCTATGGATGGAAATCTGTGAAGAAAAAATTTGAAGTCTCAGCAGTGTTTGCTAATTGAATTTTGGTCTGTAATGGTGGTTATCCCACATTAATATTTGTTAACCTGAGCTGCTCTATTGTGGCTCTGCTGTATGTTTAGGCTTGTCCTCCTGCTGGGGGTTAAACCTCTGCCTCAACCTCACGTTTTTTGGCTGTATGTACCTGTTTTTTTATTTTATTTTTACTCCATGCACCTTCATGTTGACTTTAAGCAGCCTTTCTGTAAATAAAAAGTTAGTTTAGTTAGGTTTATAGCTAAGGGCTTTTTCACTCCAAATAACAACCATCATGCATCATGTACCCAAATATAACATATGAAGTTTGGATGAAGAAACACAAATCTGTTTCACAATCTTCTAACCCTGATTTAGTCCTCTATATGTTTATCGGTCAGCTCCCCACGTATGTTCCTTAATCTTTATCACTCTGTGACGTCTGAGGATAACTAGTTGTGTTGGATTTTATTTAGATACATCTAGAACAAATGCCTGAAATGCAAATGACACTTTTCAGATGTTTTCTTTGCTAAAAAGAAACATAAAAAATGTCATATATTCCTGAAAATGAATATATATATATATATATATATATATATATATATATATATATATATATATATATATATATATATATATATATATATTCAGCACAGACTTATTGGTGCTATTTTTTGCCCCATACAACCTCAGCATTAAGCTGTCTCAATAACTGCAAGGCTTTTACACCTCTATCCAACAGGTCAGACAAAAATATTACCAAAATTCCATCATAATTAATTTTATTTAACATCATTTTAGATAATTCCTAATTTTTTTAATGATCTTTGGCAAATTTTATAACTACTAACTTCTAGAAACTGCTTGAAACAACAGCAGGTGGATCCTTAAAAAACTAAAATCTTTACTAAATGTGGAATTACAGCCCCAGTTATGTTTATTTTTTAATAATATCTGCCTACTTTGACACTTTAACGTGTAGGAAATCTTAAAAATATTTATTTTTCCTCACGAGGAGTGGTTCTGGCTCTTCATGTCAAATTTTTGATCGTTACCTGTTCCCTTCAGGACATGAAGGGACAGATTAAGAGCTGAATAGTTAAGTACACTTTATCTCTTTCCATGCGGCTGATCTCCTGTAAAGACTTCAAGGCTTCTGGGATCTTATATCACATACTGCAGATCTTCAAGCAGGTGATCCTTGGACACATGTCTGTTTGTAAACATAAACGGAAAAAAAATAATAATTTTTTACCTGATACATTGAAGGAAGGGGCTGTGTGAGACGTTGAACCTTCAAGAACAGAAGGTGGATGATCATTTAGATATAAATTCGGGGAAAGTGAGAGAATATATCTTTCTGGTAAACATGTTTTGTTTGCAAGTTGTAAAATCCACTCTTAGATGTGGAAAGTAATTGGAAAAAGCTGTAATATCTGAAGCAGAAATGGAGACCAAACTATTAAAATATAAAGAAATCATGGACTGTTTAAAACATTAATATGCTAACAGGTTATAGATAACTTTTTTGGAGGTTTGAAAGTGTTGAATAGAAAGTCCGAAAACTAACAAGATCTATTTTTTAAAGGGTTTTCATCTACACTCCATGAAAAGGTCACCAGCTTCCAGATTCATAATGCTCTTCATGGGCTACAGGAGTAAGTATCTCCTTTGACTTCCAGCGGGAAAGTCTTGGGTTTAAATCCTGCCTTTGGATCTTTTTGCCTGACGTCTGCATGTTTCCCTGTACATTTGTGGGTTTTCTGCAGGTACTATGAGTTCCTTCTACAGGCTATAACTATTATTATTTTCTGTCTCTAGGACAGTTTGTTGGGACTGTTGTGAGTCCCTATGTTGCCATATAATCGACCGACAGCCTGTCCAGGGTGTATCCCTCCTCTCACTTAATGCCCACCAGAGATAGGCCCCAGCCCCCTGCGACCCGTCAAGGATAACTGGTGTAGACAGTAGATGCATTATCCTGATAATGATCCTAACTGGGTGCTTTGCTGGAATCTTTGTATACTAGGGTTTCAAAATCATTTTCTTTTAAAGGAATCACTTTGTTCCATTTTGTCTATCTTGCTTTTAAAATCTTGAAACCAGAGAAAATGCTGCAGTTTTACAGTTGTGAGGAGCATCAATGAAAGCAGGACAGATTCTCACTCACCAGTCGCTGCACACTGCCTGTCAGCTGGTTGAAAGAAGGAAACAACACCTTTCCTTCACCATTAAAACAGAATAGTATGGCTTCTTTCTTTTTAATAGATCTGAAGTGATGAAAAACGATCAGGAATATATTGTTGTTTACAAACTCCAGGTCATGTGTCTGTAAAGCAGCTAACTGCAGGCTAGTAGATAGCCCAACATAAGAAAAAAAAAACATAACATTTGGCATATCCGATATTAGAGAAATAAAACTAAATTTTTACACAAACATAAAGAAAATCTGTATGTTTGTGTTGCTATAGTTCATGTGCACAAATCAAAATTCTATGTAAACCAATCTGTTAAAGAATTATTACAAGCCTTTAGATGTTTATTTTGAGGTGTAAAAACTGTGCAGGCCTTCACTTATCCTCAGATAACACACCTGCTGTGATTCAGTTTGCACGTTGACCAGCATGTCCATCTTGAAATACACCTTGTATTTATAATAAGCCATCCTTTATCTCACCTATTTGTGGCTGAGCTGGTGCAGGGGAGGGTTTTGAAGAGGTGCCAATTCTAAGACTGACAGCAGGATTAGCAGCTCGCCGACTTTAAAAGCAGGTGCTCAGACTGGGAGAGGAGAAACAGATCGACAGCAGAGAAACAGAAAAGCTCATCCGACGGCTCCTGAGAAACGCTGAACGAAAAGGTGAGAGGATTCTACATTTTACTCAGCTCTTAAACAAGGCGTTAGGACTTCTGCTGCTTTGGCGACATGTGCTACATAGAAAAAGAAAAATGCTACAGAGATTTCTTGATGAAGATTTCTGAATAATGCATTTTTTGCAGGGTTCTTCACCCACTTAAATGATTGATGGTTAAAGCATATTTTTCCTCATGTGATTGGCTCTCTGCTTAATATCTAAAAGTGTTTGTGAGGTTTTAAGGCTCAGCATCATTGAAAGAAAAATGGCTGTATTTAACCGTCTCCTTTGTCTCTTTCAGTAACCAAACATAATGGCAGACGTTGCAACTCCCGCTGACAAAAAGGCCCCTCCTAAATTCAAGCAGAGAACCACTCGTACGTTCAAGAGCAAGGCACCCAAGCCAGGCCAGAAAGGGTGAGAACCTGAAGGACTCTTTTTAATCTTTTAGACCAGTTCTTCTTTTTTTTCTCTTTTCTAATCAAAGCTTCTCTTTCTCTTTGATTCAGTTTTGGGGATGATATTCCAGGCATGGAGGGTCTCGGCACAGACTTCTCAGTGGTCTGCCCTTGGGAAGCCTTTGGAGACATGGAGCTCAGCGACTTGGCGAAATATGGAATTGTTTAGCCCTCCTTCCTTTGCCTTTACCCTTCTTGCCACTATTCTCCCCTAAGTGGTCCTAATATTGACTCACAGGCGAGTAATCTATTACCTTCATGCTGCACAGATGAAGCAACATTTGGTGTTGTAGAGGTTTGACCTGGACACAAAAGAGGAATCCCTTATGCACTTTACTTTTTCCCTGCCTTTCCGCACATATTTTTTAAATCTTGTCCTCCTCCCTACCTTCTTCCTCCCATCTCCATCATCCTTATACCCAGTTTTTCAGCACAATAAGGAAGAAATTTGTAAGAATGTGTAAGACTGTATATTTTAATTGTAAAAAAAAAGAGTTTTTTATATGTTTTACTGTGATACCTCAGGAGTATTCCATTCTTCTCCTCTTACACCCATTATTTGAGGCTGCTGATTCAACATGCACCGATGTCTGCTGTTGTACAGCATATACTCACGCTGGTCTTCCATCAGAAATATGTAAATCACATTATGCTTTAGCGATGGGCACCATCTTTGTCTGAGTCGGGAAAACGGCTGCGGCAAAAGCAATAAATGTGAGTGCTTTGCACAAAATCTCTGTCTCTGTGTCGTTTTTACCACATAAGGTTTTGCTTGCTTTGATCATTGAAGCCTTTGGGAGTCAGTGAAGCAGAAGCTATAAGATTATAAACTATAGTTCTTCTGCTGCCACTTATGGCAGATTGTTGAATACTTTGATAAACAGCTCAGGCATCCATCTCTCCATTTTTTAAATACCTGCTTAACCTAGATTAGGGTTTGAGAGTTACACGATAATTTCCTTTATTTAAATAATTATTAATATATCAATAATTTCTTTCACTGTTTTTTTTTTTTATATATAAAAAAGGAATACAACCAAGAATTGAAATAGGAAAAAAACATATATCTGAAAGATAAAAGATTCAAAAGCTTCTATTCATTTCAAAGCCTCTAATGTGGGTGTTACATGTGCATCATATTGTTATTCTTGATAAAATACAACCTTTCATGTATTTAGAAGTTACAGTTTTTCTAAAGATTAAAAATGTGTTTGTAGTGTTTGGCTCCAGATATTCATTAGGAATTCCTTCATGAGGAATGTCGACGGCTCATTGAATTAAGACAGTCAGAAGCTCAGCTCATTCATCCATTGTAATTCTCTCATTACTGCAGACCAATCCCAAATCCATCTATCCTCGTCTTTCTTCAATGCTTCATGGGTGATAAACGAAACCAGGATAGTTGACTTTTTCTGTAGATCAGAGTGTCATGATCTGGCCTGTTTGCTCTGCCTTAATTAGTAGTCCCTCTCACCTGCCCTCTTCCTTCCCTGCCTCAATTATAATTTATTCCCCTCACCTGTTTCCTCTGGGTTATATTCAGTTCATCCTGAGCATTCAGGGCCAGATCATTGCTTGTCTTTTTGTTAGTCTGTCTGTTCACTTTGATTTGATGGTTCATGTCCTGGATCCT
>NW_015151296.1:26306-27711 GCF_000732505.1 Cyprinodon variegatus | reverse complement strand
CTTACCTGTGTTTTCTCCCCTAGAGTGTCTGAGATTGGGCGGTGCCCCGCCCCCCTGCCTGCAGTGTCCGCGAGCCACAGCTCCGCTTTTGTTTTGTTTTATTTAATAAACGTTTGAACTTTCCTACTGACTGTCTCGCCTTGAATACTGGGTCCATCTGTCCTCGGTTCATGACACAGAGGATTATTTGCAAAAAGCAGATCAAGTCAAAAGTGACTGAAGACTAAATTCATGTGAATGCTAAATATTTATTTATTGTTTTCAATGTAAAGCTCATGAAGGACAAAGATCCTTCCCCAAGTTTGCTTTATTAGAGCATGACTTGTCATGATCATGGCTCTGAGGGCTGGCCTAATTGCTCATTTCATTCACCTGCCTAACTCTGCAATTACTATTTATCTAATCCACCTGCTCCTGCTTCCATATATACCACTCAGTCCCAACCATAATGGCCATCATTGAGTTTGAGATCATTGCTGATGCCATAGTTCATGTTCTTGTTCTCGGGGGCCAGTGATGAGAGGTTTTTAGCATTTTCCTGTTCCTGATTTCCTGATCCTGATCTGCCTCTTATCTACTGATTGTGCCCTGTTCTTGCCTTCGCTCAGTGGAAGGAGCAAGTTTTTAGTGTACCGTAGTGTTCCTAACATCCTGATCTGTTCAGCCTCTCTACCACTGAGCTTGCCTGTTCCTATCTGAACAGGGTGGCTGGGCTCTCTGTGGTCACCTGGAACCCTGAACCAGCCGGTTCCTGTTCCTGATCTGTATCCCTGATCATGCTTCGGGCTCCTGGAACTCAGAGCCTTCCTGTTCTGATCCGTTTCTCTGACCTGGCATGGACTCCTGCTTGCCCTCCGGAACTGCAGCATCAGGGACACTCTGGGTGGCGGCCGCCACATCTTGCTGGCAGGCCTCCGGCTGGATCCTACCGCGTACTGATAAAAAAGGTAAAGAACTGACATAGATAATCATCCTCCGTCAGTTTCTAATGGCCACTTACCTGTGTTTTTCTCCAACCAGAGTTTCCAGTGATGGGCAGTGCCCAGCCGCAGCCACTCATACCATGCACCCTCAGCCCGCTCCGCTCTGTTTAAATAATCACCTTTTAAGTAATCACCATTTGTCTCGCCTGAATCCTGGGTTCTACGTTCTGTGCTTCGTTACATGACTATTTTATTTACGGGATAAGACATCCCCTATTAGTCGCTATCGTTAGTGACATGCAAACCCAGGAGCCATTGCTATGCATTCAGTTATTTCAACAAATCCATACTGTTCACATGAGCCTGATCTTTTACTATAACAGTCGTAGCACCCTTATTACTTATCTGATTTTAATGAAATATTGTTTAAATTTAACCTAGAAAAATCTGATCTTAGCCATCCATCCATCCATCCATCCATC
>NW_015151296.1:20882-26106 GCF_000732505.1 Cyprinodon variegatus | reverse complement strand
CATCCATCCATCCATCCATCCATCCATCCATCCATCCATCCATCCATCCATCCATCCATCCATCCATCCATCCATCCATCCATCCTCTTCTCAAGCTGGGGCTGGTTCCTATCCCCAGCAGTCTATAGGTGAGAGAAGGAACAGGTCGTCTGTCTGTCGCAGTCTGATGTTGACGCCTTAAACATAAATCCATTTTCAGCATGAGAATGGTGCACTGTGTTAACAGGTAAAGAACACCATAAAGATGCCGTCGGTTGTTTTCAGGAGCTCAAGTTGCCTTGTTTTCATTGTTTCGCCGTTCATTGTTTCTGGTCTGATGGTGACATTTCTAAACTAAAGGGTAATAAAGGAGCGTTTATGAGACTCTTGTCTTCAGGGGCGGGCTGGACACGGGCAGTTCTGGAATATTTCCTGGCTGGCCTGGCTATTGCCAAAAGGTGGGACCAAATGCTCTTATCTGCATGACAGCCTTTCTACCGACATCCTTAAAATATCACTTTATTCAACCAGGAATATAATATGTGTTTTAGTATTTTAAACCCTGTTCAATTCGCTTAAATTTTTTTTAATCAGATTTCTTACAAATTACGTTTTATTTTAATTGCATTTGAATGACATTAAAGTGTCATGCTGAGAACAAAAGGACCCAGTATTCAGAGAGAAAGACAGTTAGATTTAACAAAACGTTTGTTAAAGATGGAACTGCAATGAACAGCGTCGGCATCTAAGGCAGGAACATTCAGTCCAAGCCCAGAGGATGAGGTTGGGTTCAGGAGGTAGGCTGCCAATGAGACGTAGCAGTCGCCGGCCAGAGAGTCCCAGGTGCTGATGACTGGGAGGTTGGAAGACAGGCAGGGGATCAGAACCGAGCAGATGAAGGAAGGCTGGATAATCCAGAGGGCGAAGCCAAAGACGGTGTCTAAGACATGTTCAGTAGTCATAGCCAGGAGATCAGATGTCCGAAGAGGTACCGAAGGGAAATCCAGAACAGAGTTGGGGAACAGTTCCAGGTTCGGTTAACAGACATCCAGATATCTGGCAGGCGTCAGAAAACAGGACAGGCAAACAGATCAGAAAGGGAACAGACAGGTTTAGAGATTCAGAAACACAGGAATGCTAGAGAACTCTCATTAAAGGCTTGAATAATCTGGCTCTGATGGCTGGTTGAAGGCTAGAAAAATAGAGGCTAAATCAGGTGGATATAGAGGCTAAAACAGGTGGATCAGAACAGCAGTGAGAGCTGGGTGGAGCTAAGCAGGTGAATGAAATGAGTAATCAAACCAGTCATCGGTGCCAAGATCATGACAGAACCCCAACACCCGCCACCCACACCCCCACCCTAAGGGCGAATACCAGACGCCCTTCTGGGTTGGTCAGGATGATCCATTGGAAATGTCTTAAGTTAATTACATTAAAGTCATTGAAAAATAATTAAAATCTCATTGTGCTTATAAAGGCTTATTAGCATTTCAAAAGAACCTGTTCTGTGAACCTCCGGTCAGAGGTGGGTAGTACTAGTTACATTTCAATCAGTTACATTTACTTTATGAAAGATCTGTGCTTTTAGAACCAGTTGTACTTAAAGTATTTTTTACTTTTACCTAAGTAACATTCTTGTTAGTATAATAAGATTGGAATAGGTAAAGTAATATCACATTTAAACACCTGCCTTTGATGTCTGCATCTATAAATATTTAACTTAAAAAAACACTTATCTTTAAAAGGGAAGTGCCCTTAATTTCAAAGAATCAGAATGTAGCAGAAATAATTAGAAATGTAAAAAACCTCAGAAATTCTGATCATTGCATCTGCATTCTGATCTAATCCAATAATGCATATACATTATGGGAAAATGTTGCAAAGAAATATGAACTTCTTTATCATTTTCTGAAATTCCACAGGGTCCTGACAGGGAACCAGAGATAGAGTGACATAAAATGTCAGGGATGGAGACTATTTGGAATATTCATAGTTTTTAGGATGCAGTGTCTTATTGTTTTCACTGCATCATCATCTGGAGCCCCTGCTTCCTGACAGAAAAAGGAGACACTTCTCAGTGGTGGATATGAGATTTCCTCTCAGCAATAAAAGATGGACTCCTCAGAGGTTGGCAGGATAACAAAATAACAGAGAAGAGCCAGTTTATTGGAGGGTTATTTTGGTTTTAATCTGGTTCTTTCTAATTTTATACAGTATAGTTTACTTGCAGGTGCCTGGTGTAAAAATAACCATTAGTTTGTTTGTCTCCATTGACAATAGGATTCTATTCAGAAAGTCACGGAGAGTACATACATGACAGTCATTTTAGATTAATTAGTCGGTAAATCTTACTTTGTGCACTTACTGGGTTTTTAATCGTTAATGGCTCTGCAAAGATTAACTGCTGCCAGGCACAGTCCATTTGGAGACGTCTGGACTTCTCTGCCCTGGAGCATTAGCAAGGAACAAAATGTTCTGTATGAATCAATGAACACATTTAGAGTGAAAGTAAAACTATCTATTGCATTATTTCTTTAGCGCTATCCACCATGACTATAATCTATTCTGTCTGCTGTGAAAGCTCTACCAAAATGATGCATTTGCAATTCATAAATCTGAGGTCTGAGTCATCACCCTGTCACTCAGACTGCTGCCACACGCTCCCCGATCCTCTGCCTCTCAGCCTAATTAGAATCAAGTTTATATGTTTGCCTTTTTTTGAACAGTTGAAGAAGAAATCCAATAAACAGAAAAAGAACAGAAAATGAGAGGATGTTTCTCAGATGGAATGTGTCACATCTTTTAATAGCTCATGTTTTTGATCGTTATTTCTCTCTTTTTTTCCAAAACAAAAAAGGATTACTTCTTCACCAAATGAGAATTTGCAGCCTCAGAACAAAGGATCATAAAGGACTTTATGAAATATGTGTTAACACCAAGGATGCTTTAATAAGTCATCTGAAGTCTGGAATTGTCTGGTTTTTAGCTTGACTGGCAGAACAAATCTAGTCTTTCCATTCAAACAGTTAATGTAAAATATTAAGATGCTAATAGTTGTGCTAACCACACCAATGTACAGTATAGGCAGCTTTTAGCTCATAGACTAAATATCAATTATCTAGAGCACCGGCTGCTGGAGCGAATTACAGTACAAAAGAGGAAAAATCAAATGAGATAAACAGCAGCAATGCTGACTGTCTCCCCTTTTTTCATACTCTGTAGAAAGCAAATATTCAGAAAATATAAATGTAACTCTCAACTGACGTCAATAAAATTCACTAAAACATAAACCTATACCTACCTACTGATCGACAAAACCATCAGATTCATCGGAAGAAAGAAAAATAAACAAATGAAAAAAAAAGAATAAATGTTCCTCAAAACACAGTTCAGCTAAGAAAGCATGAGCGAGCTGTTGTTGTAGTTGCTGGCATGAGATACCATCTAACCAGTGGACCCAGTAAAGAGTTGGTGATGCTCCCGTAGCAGTGTGTCGCAGTGAGCTTGTTGCAGATATTTTTGATTTATGCCCAATATTGAAGCATGGTCTGCGCTATGTTATTCCACGCCCTAACGCAAGAGAGACAATCAGGAACCAGCTGTGGGTCTAGATACGGCTGAGGCGGTGAGGAAGAGGGGACAAGTTTGAGCGACAACGGAGGAACATGAGGGCGAAAAAGTGCGGGGATCCAGGTGGAGAAAGGGTCCCAGAGTTCACGCGCACCTTGCTCTTCTAGCTGGTCCATCTTCACGAGCTGTTTTCTGCAATGGCGGCCATACAAACAAAACTAGCAGGAAAAAAAAAAGCAGGGAAAAAAAGTGTGTTTTCTGCAATAACAAAGTCTGTCGTTTTATGCCTGATGTCAGAGAAGGCTAATGCGAAGAGTAAATACTACCGGGGTTGCTCTTTAAATTTAGACTTAGGCAAACTTTATTGTCGTTTTGTATACACAGAGTGAGCAGCAGCTTAGCAATGACCATTTCTATTCTAATAGTCAAGTGCAGCATTGATCAAGATGTAAACAATGTAGGGGAGATATGGTGCAAAAGGCATTGATATGGAAGGTTCAGAGCAGTGCAAAAAATAAATAAATATATATGGTGCAAAATGCATAAATGTTATCAAATAAATTCATCGTCTGTTACGTAATGTTATATTGAAGGCATCAAATAGATTGCCTCTGTCTGTTTTGCTTGCAGGTACAGGTAACTATAGATCTGTACTGGACAGAGGAATTGGTGAGTTTGGCTGCATCTTTCTATATATGATTAGTCCAACATTTTTACTGAGCTAGAAAAACAGCTATTACTTTAAATTTCTAAAAATCTCTATTGAGTCAAATAAAATCTGACAAACTGCTTTTATTATGTAAGAAGTTATGAAATAAAATGTTTGATGGTGAATATAGACTCTAATACTAATATGCATTCGAGTTCTCTACATAACATACTAAAGCTTGCTTAGCCTATCAGCATGATTAAACCTTTGATCCACACAACCGCTGCTTCATATGCAAAGATACAGCTCTGAAAAACATCCTACAGTCTCATACCGCTCAGCAGTGCAGCCGTGGGTAATTACTTCCAAACTGCAATAATGTTTTTGCACATAAATTTATTTCAAATTAGACGTTATACATAAAACATAAGTTCTTGAGGTTTTAGTGGCTTCAATCATAGCTTTAAGCAAAAACTAGCAAAGCAAGTTTTGTATATCTAATAAACATTTTCTTCTTTTTTTTTAATCAAAAACAATATTTGAAATCATATTAAATCTATAAAATGATGCATTATTGCTTTTTATTTATAACATTACGTGCCTGAACCTCCAATAAACATTACTTGTATAATTCAATGTCTGTCTTCTCCAAACAATACCCAACATTTCGTTTGAAGGTGTGCAGCTCAGTTAATCAGAAAACGAGACAAGGTGCGGAGCGCTCCTGGGTGCTGTTGGTCCCTTTGCCCTGACATGACATCTTTCTTCACACTGTGGCTAAGTGAGCAGCTAACACCCTAATAGGATTGGGATTTGTCCATTTTGGTCAAGGTAGGCAAACTCCCCAACTGTATGTTCTGAGCCTTTGTTTGTTTCTATTTATGCTAAATCTGTCTCCATTTTAGGCTTAGCACATTAACAGGGGAGCCTTGAAAACAGAGAAGAGCTCAGATACTTTATATGTTCTCATGCACTGACAAACCCAATCCTCCTTTAACTATAATTTCCTGAACCCCTTGAAGAAAT
>NW_015151296.1:17141-18967 GCF_000732505.1 Cyprinodon variegatus | reverse complement strand
GGTTTTGAGGAAGTCCTGGAAACATGTTTAATGTGAGATTTAAAGGTCTCATATAATTCTATATTTGAAAAATAAAAAATATTATCAATGAGCCCTCCAGAGAATGTTTTTACAGTTTGAGCAGGAAAATTCCTTTCGAATTAGGCAGGCAGCACGAACCATTAACTTCCTTATTTAGCACTCCTCTAAATGAGCCATTTTGGCTTTCCACACCCAAAGGCTGCACCCCCACAACATGCAACCATGACAACCAGCCACCAATGATGGCGTCTAGGATAGCGGATAATACAGAAGTCAGATCTTAACCGATAAGCTGCTACAGACCACTCTGAGCAGCTTACCATCCATTTACACTCAAAAAAAATACAAATGCAACTCATTCGATGTTGCTCCCATTTTTAAGAGATGAACTCAAAGATCTACAACTTTTTCCCCTACCCAATAGTAATTTCCCCCAAATATTTTTAAAAAATCAGTCTAAATCTGTGAAAGTGAGCACTTTGCTCTCCTTTGCTGAGATAATCCATCCCACCTCACAGGTGTACCATATCAAGATGCTGATTAGACACCATGATTAGTGCACAGCTGGCCTTAAGCTGCCTGTCATAAGGCCTGCTACAGGGCGAGCTTAGTAGTTGTTTCCCCAAATGACTTCATGAAGGGAAAGATTTTGAAACAGCCTTTTTAGCACACAATATGTGCCTTCGAATTCATTGGCTGCATCTTCCAAGGACGTGGTCTATCTGGACTGGATCGTTTAAAGTCTGTGAAAATAAGGAGACCGAAAGAGTTTTGGCTGTGAATTCAAGCAGGTCCAGCCTTCCACGGCTTTCACTGCTGTATTTTCAAATATCCATTACTGTAAAAATGTCCATGGCTGTATATTGGTTATTTATTCTCCAGGTGCACAGCTTCTTTCATTTTGTTAAAAAACACTTTACAGTACAGAATTTTCTTGTTTATATTTTAACTCTTCACTATTATGTTATTCTTATACTTTTTCAAAGATCCACATTTGTGTGACCATTTTTTTCTGTAATCTTTTTGCTGCGGTTAACAGCAGAATTTCCACATTGTGGAACAATAAACTAATTTTCTATTCTATTCTATTCTATTCTATATAAGGGGTAGTAAGATGTAAGTAAACTAAAAAAACTATGTATGTATAAAAAATGTATGTGCAAAATCTCTTATATTCCACAACAAAAAACACTTAGGCCACTTGTGCAAAATAGCAAATAACAAATAAAAATCCTATCAGATTTATAGTCCCCACAATGTAGATATATTAGAATCTGTCCCTAAATTCCAGCCAAACCCATTTACACAGTAACAGATAAAAACCTTTAGATAAATCAAACATTACCGCCACATATCTGACTCAATAACCATTTAAGAAACTATTTTCATTAATTTCAGACGGAATTATTCACATACTTGTATTATATTAAACTAAACTTCCAATATTCACAATTGTTCTGCGCCAAGTACCTTTTTCCTCTGATCATGGAGCAGCCGGCCTGCTTGGTTTCCCAATGAATCCTGGGAGAATAAAGACTAGATAGAATACACCAGACCCGCCCTTCAAATTGGGCAAAAAGAAGGACGGATTTGTAGGCCGCAAAACGAGGAGTCTTGGAATCCGACCAGGCCTCTGCACCATGCTATGACATAATCGGCCTATGAATCTAGCCTTCAGAGAAGACATCCCATGGATTCGAATGCACCCATTAAGTAATAACAGGAAGAAGACAGTAAGAGAAGGGAAATCGTTTTTTCTTATTTGTTAACCTCATACACAGGCTCAGGGCACATATGATGGTTAG
>NW_015151296.1:3118-16567 GCF_000732505.1 Cyprinodon variegatus | reverse complement strand
TTTCCTTAGATAGAAAACTTTGAATCAATTTGACTGTATGATCTGGTTGAACTGTAAAGTGCGTTGAGATGACATGTGTTGTGAATTGGCGCTATATGAATAAACTGAATTAAATTGAATAGCATTAAACCTGGTGGTACTCCTCAAGTAATTGAGTATGTGTGTAGGGACTTTAATCTGTTTAGGCATGTCATGGGGACCTATGTCCTTATGGGGACCAAAATCCTGGTCCCCATTCTTCTCTTTGAGCCAGGGTTGGGTTTAGGACTTACTGTAGGTGTCAATTCAGTTTAGGTTAGGTGTAGGAATATGTTGATAATAGTTAGGGTTAGGGTCTGGGATAGGTCATATAAAATGAATGCAAGTCAATGAAAGATCCCGATATGTCATGAAAACAAAACTGTCTGAGTGTGTTTGCATGTGTGTGTGTGTGCGTGTGGTCTTGTTTTACCTACAATGTGAGGGAAGTATTTTGTAAAATATCCTACATGAGAAGACTTAAAGGTACATATGGAGACATTCAACTGGTCCCTATATGGTAAAGTTCTGTTCTTTGAGTTGGGGTTAGGATTAGGACTAAGGTGTGAATTCAGTTTAAGGATTAGGCACATCTTGGTAATAGTTAGGGTTAGGGTAAGGGTCTGGGTTAGGCCATATAAAATAAATGCAAGTTAATGAAATTTCCCCATATGTCATTAAAACAAAGCTGTGTGTGTGTGAGAAGGGAATTTTTTTGATTATAGTGATAATTTAAAGTGTTTTGATAGATTGTGTGCTCTCTGACACTATTGACATTTCATCAGCTGGTTGCATCCCAACAGAACAACCTCTTCCTATATTTAAATATGTTTTACATAAATAAAAATTAAAGTATTTACTTTTTTATCGTAATTACGCTGTTTCTCAGTGTAATGCTACTTTTATGCTCAGCCTATAATGTAACATAAATGCTTTTTATAATTGAGCTACACCCTTTGCTCATTTAGTGGGTGGAGGGGTTCAGATGCTTACACCCAGACACACATATAAAGAGGCTGTGGTAAAACTACAGAAGGGTGGAGGTTGTGTGAGTGAGGGTTGATAAACAACCTGGCTTCATTCTTATTAGCAGTAATCTGTTAGCCTCAGGCTCACCTGCATTACATCACTGATGTTTGAAGCTAAATCCTGCTCTCTATCTGCATGTAGTGTCAGCTCTGAGTGCTGCTGAGCTGGGACCACCCACGCTCAACATTATCAAGAAGGATTTGAAGCAATTTGAAGATGAACAAAAGACACAAGAGTTACATGAAACTGCTGCATTGTTGTTTATCTACAAATTAATATTTTGAAAGAGAATAGATGGTGGCACAGGGGTGCAACCTGTGTTCAGAGGCCTCGACCCTCGACATGGCCGTTTTGGGATAACACCTCGCCTGTGGACCTTTTCCACTTTGAACTAATTTTTTTTAATTAGACCATTTAGTTTTATAGATTTCATCACTGTTGCTCTTGCTTTATGAAATTTATTTCCCTGATGTGTTTGGTAAAACAAAATGAGGAAATCATGGACACCCTCTTTCTTCAATCGTTGGGACACAGACTTTATTATCCACTTGCCACTTTCATTATTAGATATTTTGTTTATTCATCCATCAAAGAATCCCATGTCAGTAACATGTGAGGCAAACATCCTATCTGTCATAAACCAGTGGTCTGTAGACCTTACAGTAACTATACTTTACAGCATGGCTGCCTGTGGGTTCTGGCGACCATGTGACCCGTTCTTCTAAGGCGCTCTATAAAGGAGCGGTGACAGATTGAGGACACCAAGCTCTTTCCAAGATCCATGTTTGTGGATGCCTTCTAATCTCTACGTCAGTTCATCTTTGGTAGACTATTTTCTCACTATCATCCCCTTTTATCCGATTAAATACGTAATAGCCAAGATTGTTCTATTCTTTAAGTATTGGTGATTTAATTCAATTATACAATCTTCATTTAAATGGTCTACATGCTCTTTCTAATTTTATTTTTTTACATTTCTAACTCTGTGTTATTGTAACTTGACTTGAACATTGTTTATGAACAGCATCAGCGTCATGAAAAATCCTGTGGAACATTGAGTTTAATTCCTGAAGGAGTTTGACAAGTTAGATTTATTCCTGTCCTTCCTGTTCTCTCCCTTTAGGTCTCTGGTGTTCCTTTGTGTCAGGAATGTTGTAAACAGCAGCTTCACTGCTGGCTCGGTATCGTAACTTTAATTACCGTCTGCTACATTTCAAAACATAAAGCCTGGAAGTTATTTATTTTGAGCAAGTTGAAGTGATAGAACGGACTGGACTAAATTGATTTAGTCCAGATTTTAGCTTATTTGGTTTGTTTGTTCTGAAAGATCACCAATAATTATAGATGCTTTCAGTAAATTTTTAAATTTGATAAATCTGATACAAACATAATTAAAGCTGCGCAGATACTATTTAATTAATGCTTATTTTCACATATTCTAGTAATGAATGCCTCATGACAAAGAATATAGATATAAAAATATATAAAATATAGAATATAGAAACCATCAAAAATGTGAATTTATTTGCTCCGCACCATCTGCCTCCTCCACAGGACTGACTTACAACCGGCTGCCTACATTTCCTTATAAATTACACTTAAATTTTCAGCGTTAAATCGATATCTCTATATTGTATACTGTTACTATTTACATTAAAATAAAATGTTTGGAGCTTTTATTTGGATCATTGACCCCTTCTTTAATTTGACTGCAAAGTGTATTTTATAATTGTTTCATAATTTTTTTCTTGTTGCGTTATCTTCCAGACATACAACATAATAATAATCATAAATCTAAATGTATTGCAGTTGATAGCCATTTTGAACCCCTTGTCCCAAAACACATCATCGCAGACCCATTCTAGAGAGGTTTAGATTACCACTAGCATACCACCTTTTTTGAGATATTTCATTAATAACTTTATTGATATGAGATATTTTGAAAACTGAATTCACACTTAAAATATCAGGAAAGTCATCCAGAATCAGTGGCATTTTAAATTGAGACCATAGTAACAAGTTACCCTAATAAATCAGTAACTCGGTTACTAACCTAATGTGTTACTATTAATAGTTATATTTTTTAAGCAATTTGCCCAACACTGCTCAGGGTTCAATATGACTCCTAATTTGATGCTACCACTTCTGTCCTCTGCTGCTGCTCTATTTAACAGGTCCTTAGAAATCAAACCTTTTAAAGATTCTTTATCTCGTTTTTTATTTTTTTGAAAATTCAACCCTAAGCACTATTAGTTGTTTTCTGCTATTCTTCCAACCCACCTGCCTTCACCACGACGCAACCACTCCCTGTCATTTACACAATACAAATATTTAGTTTATTTAAGTAGATATTTTGCAATTTTTACTTAATTCTAGATTTATTTTTTAGACAACTTTTTACTTTTATTCCTTACATTTTTTTATTTTTTTGCTATTATCTGTACTTTCTATTCCTTAAATTTTAAAGATAGACTTGTTAGTTTTGTTTTATTTAAGCTCATTTTCATTAAGGCCTGTCGGTATATAAAAAATAAAAAAAATCAAAATAATTTGTTAAATCCAGACAATTTTTTTATTTGTGGTTGGACTCGGTACTGCACCAACTTATTCGCCTTTTTCAAGACGATGTAAAGTTAAAATTGTCACTGTTACCATTAGTTATAAAACTAAGAAAATTAAGTAAAATGAAGTTATCATCCAGAATTATAGAAAAAAATTTCTTTGCATTACTTCTACTTTTATACACTTTCAGACTTTTACTTAAGTAAAAAGCATAAGATGATGCTCTAACTTCTGCAAAAGTGTTTTTAAACAGTAGAATTTATACTTCTACTTAAGTAATAAACAAATACAGGATTATATCCCCCAAGAGCAGGTGAAGGTTCTTAGTCATCCAGGTCATTCAAAAAAAAAAAAAAAAATATATAAAAAAAAAATCCACTAGACTTGGTTTCCAAGTTTAAAGACATTTTTTCTTCCCATCCAGAAAACTTTTTCAATTCAAAATGTCAGGAATAGCGTTGAGTTCAAGGTTTTATACAGTAGCCCAACAAAGCCTTGTTTATGTGTTGAAAACATCAACCAAGAGCAACTGCAGCATTAGCATCATGTCACCTTTGGTGATTAGGCTCCCCTATGGGCAGGAGCAGAATCAGAGACCTCCTGAGACTGAAAACCAGTTTTGCAGCTTAACCATTAGCTTTCCATTAACTTCCATTAATTTCCCCTTCAATTATATGGCCTAAACCAGCCCATTCTCTAACTAACACATGTCTGTCTAACCCTGTCACTATGCTACTAAAAGTGAAATACCAATTTGGGCGTGATTTTGATGAGGGGATTCCAATACGTCAAAATTAAAAGCTCTAAAAGATGAAATTTACATGATATATGTCCTTTATTCAACCCACTGGTGGCATGCATGCTTCCCATTTTCTTACCAAATTAGTCAATTCTTTCAGGGAACCATGGAGTATTTGATCTAAAGTATCAAAAATTTATTATCTGGATTCAAAGTGATTTTAAATATTAAGACAAATTTCCATGACCGAAGACAAATATTTGCAAAAATAAAATGTATTCTCTGAATGGTAAAGTCAGAAATTTGGAATAAATGTTTTAAATATGTGTTTCAAATTAGATTTTTTACACTTCTTGTGACATAAGTTTTAGGTCACAATGTAGCTGTAGAAAACTGAAATATCTACTCAATTTATTAGGATTGTGCTTAATTCAAAATTGCTTTGAACAAGAATATCCTTATATTTGTTTCTAAAACCTCATCATACCAGAGAGCTGAGACGCAATAAATACGTTCTGGGACATTGACAGATAGGATGTTGCTTTTTTTGTTTATTTCAGCAATATATTTGGAGGTGATGAAGAGGTTTGGTGCCTTTTTTATGTGATTTATTTATTTTTTTCTTCCTTTCTCTCTATGATTTAGAAAATTGCTTCCCTTCTCTCTTTTTGTATTTTTGTTTCTTTAAACTTCATAAAGTTTCCCACCAAACTTTCTCCTCCCTGCCTTAATGTCTGTTTTTAGAGGCCATTTCTAAAGCTCCCTCTGGATAAGTCAAAATAAGGCATGACAAAAATAACTTTCACAAGAACAGCCGCTTTTCCTTTAATTTTTTAGAGCATGAGTTTAGCTTTTAATAATGCAAACAAAGCCCATACGGTTCGCATCAAAATGTTCTGATTGTATTTTGAGCATCAAGAAGCTTTTTGATCTTTAATTCTATAAAAGGCTGTCGAGGGAATAAAAGGTATAACTACATCATTCATATCTTCTCTTGCTGTTTTTTTATGTTTTGCTGATAAATACTGTTTAGAATAAATCGTAAAATTGTCATTTTCAGCATTTAGTAAACCTTTATAGCTCTTCAACTATTTCAACTTAGCGGTTTATTTTTAAGTATTAATTTAGGAAATGTGGCTTACCTCTTTAATAAAAAAAAAAATAGAATTTAAAGAAGGACGTTACAAAATCAACATTAATTTATTTTCTTTTAGTAATTTAAGAAATATAAAAGAGGAATGTTCTCATTTGTTATGAATTCATTACAAGCGTTAATAGTTGATACATTAAAGGTTTGATGAGCTTTGTAGCATCTAGAAATGGTACAGAGGGAGAAACTTCACTTGAGGCGGACCACCATGATCTTCCTTAACATCTCTGCAGTGTTTCTCTTATTATTTCCATAGATCAGTAGGGGTACGGTGACGGTGTTGCCTCAGAAATAAATCGACAAGCATATACTGTAACTATCTTAAATGTTGAGAACTAACCAGAGGCCAACAAAGCCATGACATTGCTACATAATTATAGTAGTAGTCATAGTAGTCTTACTGTATTAGAGTATAGCTTCATAAAAAGTATCTCCAATTAAAATAAACACACAAAAAAAACATGGTTTGTGTTGCATGAAGGTCAATACATGGAATATGTTTCCATCAAGTGGTGAAAACAGAAAACTGCACTGTGGTTAAAATTGGTGCTTAACAAAAAGAATCCATAGAAGCTGTTTGCAACTTTCCTGAATGTTCTCTTTGACAAACTGAAGAAACGGATCCGTTGACAGAAGTGCAGCAGACAGTGTAATAGAAAACACCAGAGTTGGTCTGTCATCCCTATTAAAAGGTCTGGGTTCTGTTCAGTCCTATCTCTCCTCTGTTAGCTGGTTTGTTCTTCAGGGTTTTGCTTAGTTTAGCTTCAGCTTTATATCCCACATATTCACCCATTCACAGTGACTGATTTTACTGACTCCATTAACTAGACAAGTGTTTTCATTTTCCTTTAATAATGATAAAACAAATGTTTTTTTTGTTGTTGTTGTCCTTTACGTCTTTTTTTGTCTTTTCAGAGCTAGATTGTAACAATGATGAAATTAAATATGTTTTTTAATCGTTTAACTTTACGTTACGGGTTGATGCAGGGACCACGACACACATACACACACGTGTCTCCTGTGGCACAGTGACACGTCGTCTAAAACTGCTGATTGTCCAGTTTCTGAGGAACACCTGGCTGATTCCCACTGGGCTACCAATCACAACCCGTCCATGCTGCTGCTGTTTCTGCATCTGCCGTGTTGCAACCGAAGGAAAAGCCCACAGTGTGTCCCGGGCTTTCCTTTCTCGGCCTTCTCTTCATCTTCCTCCCTGTGATTGAAAATTGGTCAAAAAATGCTGGTCAATTTGTTTCTGACCCTTCTGGTGTCCTCTGCCATTGCCACAGACAAAGGTAAATTCCTTTACAAAATGTCATTTTTTTCAGTTAATCAACTTTGGTTAACACACTAGTTTTGTGGTATGTACGGTATATATAAATATATATATATACTTAACGAAAGTCTATACTTAACGAAGAGTATATATATATATATATATATATATATATATATATATATATATACACACACGTTAGCTGAAGGCTAACGTTAATATCTGTAATATCTGTTTGGAAACTTCTTATTTTTTCACAGTTTCAGCTTATTTTGTGTGGAGAAAAATGGCAGAAAAAAGTCTGTTCTGCTTGAAAAACATAGCGGTTTGCTTTAGGCATCTTTACTTTAAGTCAGTGGGACTACTTTACCTAATTAGCGCTAACAGAATAGAATAGAAGAGCAATAGAAAATCCTTTTATTGTCCCACAATGGGGAAAATGTTGTGTTACAGCTGAATTATAGCAAAGCCACTGATATTTTGCAGGTTGTTAATGTTGTGAATCATGTGTCTTTGTTTACAGAAAGTAGTCTACTGAGACTTGATGATACAAAATCTGTAAAGGCCTTCATCGATTCTGCTGAGGTGGTGGTCATTGGATTCCTGGAGGTCAGAGGAGTTAATGTCTTTAGAACCCACCTAATCTGTTGCTGTTTTTATACACATATTTTTACATTTCAGTTAAATCTTACTGAGTTGCATATCTTATTGATCTAAATATAATGCTTCCATGAACTGCCCAGTATTTTTTCTTGCTATAAACTTCCCTTTTACTGTTAAAACCATTAAATTTCTATGCTATTCTACTGATTTGCTTTTATTCTCTAATTATTTTGTGTTGCCTCTATGCCACTGCAATGCACTTTTTTATTTTTTTTCCTCATTAGAGCACTTTGAATTGTCTTGCCCACAAAATGTGCCATATACATTTTCAGTTAAAATCTGCATAATTAGATCCAGCTAGTCTTCAAGTTGTGAAACGTTGGTTGAGGAACATTATTGATCAAAGAGCATCACGAGGACTAAGGGACTGCAGAAGGATTAGGGAGATAGCTGTAGAGAAGATGAGACCAGAGAAAGGTTTTAAACCAATGAGCTGAATGATCTAGTAGAGTAATCTGTGTAGGGGATACAAGGGATAGGGACAAAGATTATCTTATCAGATTACACTGAAATAAACTTTTTGGTTAAAGTGCAAATTATATGTAGAAGGACGCTAATGCTGCACATTACTCTGTACACACAACTGCTCCTGTGAACCATGGTGATGGTAGTATCATGCTTTGGGATTACCTTATATGTCCTGCCAATCAAGAGATAAAACCTTTTACCTGTTAGATAACAAAAGATAACCAGAGCTACAGTTAAATGGTTTAGGTCAAAATGTATAGATGTGGTAGATTAGCCCCAAATTAAGGCAGAACACAGCTATGAACCTGTTGCTATATTTAAAGAGTTCATGTACATATACTCTTCATCTAGTCTGACTTAGGCTGACCTAAGTAACATGGAAGAGTGGAAAAAAAATATGGTCTTCATGTTTTTTAACAGTGTCCTGTCTGGCAATGTGGCAATAAGAATAATAGTCTTGATGCCAAAAAGAGCCCAACAGATTTTACTTTCACAATAGGAGCAGTACGGCTATCGCCATAGTGTTCCTCTTGATTTGTGCATATAAATCGCTTTATTATAATTATGCAGTGAGTTTTACAGATTATATGGACACTGCAATGTAATTAGAACAGGAAAGGAAAAACAGAAAAAAAGGAGAAAAGATGAAAGAAAGAGGAGATAAAAGGGAGACAATGACAAAAGTCTTCTGTCTGCTTCATCACCTGCAAAGAGATGTAAAAAGAACAGCACAACCAACAGACATGGTACAAGACATTCAATAAAATAACACCTAGATACTATTGCTGAAGTATAAGTAGTATATTTAATCTGACATGTATACTGTGGTCGCTGAAGGTAAGAATATGGGCTTTCTGTATGGAAGTGAATCTCTGAGTACCTGGAGGCAAGCAACTGTAGTTGTTTGTGAGAGTGCACTTGTGCAAATAAAGTTTATCCAAAGGAAGGGCAGGGCCCACGAGCCAGCAACCCCCCCCCACGCCGCCAACACCCCCCATCCTGTCCGTCCAAAAAAAGAAAAAAAAAAAAAAAAAAAAAAAAGAGGGGAGCAAACCCTGACCTGCCAAACCCATACGTACCATGCAGAACCCCCTCCCCGGACGAAGCCTGTTCCAGAGGCTGTCATGGACCAGAACTGAGACAGGGAGCCAGACCCGAAGCCCTTCTAACATCCACACCCCACCCTCGCCACACTCCACCCCCCACACTACACTAAGTGATGGATCAATCAAGGGAGCGCAGAGAGATCTGTCTGATGGGGATACAGATACTGTCTCAAGATGAAAATGATCCAACAACAGATCTCTCTACTGATTGATGCTGAGTTTTTCCTTACTTTTCCAAGGAGGATAGTTTTCTTTGCGATACATAATGCAGTGACAATTTTTTTTTTCCCAGAGAGCTTCTCACAAAGCCACCCAGCAAGCAAACTGATGGGGAAGGTGACATTTTACAACCCAGGCACAGTTTATGTAAATCTCTGAAAGGCTGCAGTTGCAGCAAGGGGTGGTTTTCCAAATCATCGACTCAAAAACCTGAAAAACAAATGCTTGCTTTACAGGTTGTACATGTGTCATTTCCTTTTGAATTGACATTTTGCTCTATTTTTGTTAGTTTTTTGCATAAATGCATACATTAAAGATGTAATAAAAGTTTTGCATGACGGCTCCGAAACAAAGTCATAATATAAAAACAATCTCATGTTGGCATGAACACAGCGAGACCTGGTTAAACAAAATAGAAAAGAGCAGGATTTCCATCCATCTATTTTCTCCCACTTATTCCATCAGGGTTGCAGTGGGGCCGGTACCTATCTCCAGCAGTCTATGGGCGAGAGGCGGGGTACACCGGGACAGTTAGAGACACACAGAGACATGCAACCATGCGCATACACACACACACACACACACACACACACACACACACACACACACACACACACACACACACACACCTAATGACAATAAGAGATGCCACTCACCTAACAGTCATGCTTTTGGACTGTGGGAGGAAGCTGGGGTACCCGGAGAGAACCCACACATGCATAAGGAGAAAATGCAGACTCCAAGCAGAAAGACCTCGGGCCAGGAATCGAACCCGGAACTTTCTTGCTGCAGGGTAACAGTGCAACAAACTGTGTCACCTTTCAGCCCAGAGGAGGACTTCAAGTTCCCAAAAGCAGTTATTTCCAATCTAATAGTTAGGGGTTGGATCACAAATAGATTTTGAAGAATGATAAACTTCCTGTCACCAAACCTTTGGCAGGAAATAGACAGTCGCCTTCTGTTCCAGCTTCTTTGATCAGACTCTGCATTCAGGGAAAGATGGCAGGCATAACAGGAAATAAATGCTAAGGCTTGTGGGATTGGCTCTGTAGACTTTCATCTCCACAACTGCAATGTGTAGGGAGGAGGCTCACAAGGAGGAGCGCGGGGGAGCGGGAGCATATGAGGATAGAACAGAGCTGGATGCTAGAGGCAACTTAAGACCAAAATATTGGAGCAGTGACTCACAGAGAATGATCACACGGAGGCTTCAAAATGAAAAATCAGATTGCCAAAGCTCATAAAAAGTGTCTCAAAAATAGAGATGATTCACTGCTCTTTGAGCTTCCTCCATTTTTGTCTTTTACTTTTCAATTTCTTTTCTCACCAACAGTCCCGAGTGTTTCCTGCAACCGCAGACAGTCTCGCTCAGGTTACATAAGGTTTATGGCAGATTGATTACAATTTCATGGAAGGCAAGCAGTAGTGGAATGAGTCGACGTTTTGAGCTGATGAATATAGATAGTGATATGAAACACTTGAAACTATCTTGCTCTGTCTTTCAGAACGAGGAGAATCGGGGCTATAAGGAACTTGTTGCAGCTTCACAGAAAGTCAGCTCTGTCCCTTCAGCTGTTTGCATGGAGAAGGAAGTGTGGGCTGACTTCAAAATTGAATCAGACACCATCATTCTCTTCAGAAAAGTACTTTATATCATTAATGGGTTTTATACATGTTCCTAATAAGGTTATGGTGATAAAATATGTGCTGTGATGCAGGCAGATAACAGTAAGGAGGAACTGGTTATTGCCAAGGCCAAGAAGTTGGATACTGATGGACTTGTGAATTTCATCTCCGTCAACGAGCTCAGATACATCACAGAATACAACCAGGTGGTAAGTACGGTTCTTTCAATACAGAAACATAACACTCAGCACTAATACAGCATATCTTGATAAAAATCAGAAAAATATACCAAATAAAGTTCAAACAATATGTAGAACACAGTTTTGCCTTTTCCCCCCAAAATGATGCCCCATATTTCCTAATGTATTCTGAAATGAAAGCATTGAACAAAAGATCAAGTAAAGGAAAAAAAACTTCAACATTTCATCCATTCCGTGGAACATTTTCTTTCTACTTCAGCAACATACATTGCTTTCAGTTGGTTGACTACCTAAATCCCTGAAAATAGTATGTTTGCCATGTTTGCAGTTTTGTGATGTTCTGTTTCCTCTCTTTTTGTCGTCCCAGACAGCCGTGGGCCTGTTCAATTCAGAGGTGAAGGCACACCTCGTCCTCTTTGCCAACAGGGGGAGTAAAGACTTCACAGAGCTCAAGGAGCGACTGGAGGCGCTGGCCCCTGAGTTCACTGGCAAGGTGATCGTAATATAGACTCTAGAGAAAAAGATATTCAGACCATCTGCACATTGTAGATGTTCAATACTTTCCAGCTCAATTATTTGGCTAAATTATGTAAAATCAAACCTCCAGTAGATTTCATTGACATTCTGTCCTCGACAAAAGAGGAGATCCAATTTGTGATGTCATAATGTCCTTAAAAACCTGCATTTCAGCTATTATTTGTGCTCATCAATGGAGGCGTAAAGGCCAATTACAAGTCTCTCAACTACTTTGGGCTGAAGTCATCGGACCTGCCTCGAGTTGGGTTATATGATGGGGATTCAGACATGAAGTGGCTCCTACCTGAGGGGGAAATTTCCACAGAGCGTGTGCGGGACTTCTGCCACTCATTTCTAAAGGGAGAACTGAAGGTGGGCCCTCATCAGAAGCTGGACCCTAAATCTTGTTGTAATATTTTTTTATCAGCCTGTTACAACTGTGATAATACAATAGAAATTTATATCACTCATAAAAAAACTCACACAAGGGAGAAAAATTAATGAGCAGAAGAAAGGTACAGTATTAACTGCTTCTACCTTTTAAACATCCAAAAGCTGTGCAAAGGATTATTAGCAAAACAGTTCAATTTCCTTTTTTTTCTTTAATAGCTCAATTTCTCACCAAATGATATATAAAGACATCTGACAAGACAAAGACAATTCTTATCAAATTGTATGGAATCAAATTCTGTGCAATTGCAGCTGATCAACCAGACCTAATTCATTACACCAATATATAATCATACATTCATTTTTCTATCCACATGCAGAGGCGGGTAGCGTACCCAAAAAAATGTACTCAAGTAAACTGGATAAGTAGTTACCAGAGAGACAGACAACAATTTGTGAAGATGGGAGATTATGGGTCTGAATGTTTGGGCATTGCTTGTGGTGTCCCCCAGGGGTCAGTGTTGGGACCAAAGTTATTTTTATAATATATCTATGATATTTGTAAAGTATCTCAAGTATTGAATTTTGTATTATTTGCAGATGATATAAACATATTTGGATCAGGGGACAGCTTACAGCAACTCTTGAAATGAATCACTTCAGAATTAAAGAAAATAAAACAATGGTTTGACATAAACAGGTTATTAATAAATTTGAGTAAAACTACATTCATGGTATTCTGAAACTGTAAGTCTAAGCATCAAGCACAAATACAGATAGAGGGGGTTAACATAGAAAGAGTACATGAAAATAAATTCCTTGGAGTGATCATAGATGACAGGATTTGCTGGAAGCCTCATATAAAACACATCAAAACCAAACTGTCCAGAAGTATTTTAGTCCTAGCAAGAGCTAAGTACATTCTGGATTCCAAAGCACTTCACATCCTATACTGCTCACTACTGTTACCTTATTTGAATTACTGTGTAGAGGTGTGGGGAAACACTTATCAACACTCACTACAGCCACTAGTCATAATGCAACAAAGAGCAATAAGAATCATTCACAACGCCGCACTTCGGGATCATACAAACGCATTATTTCTAAAATCTAAATTGCTAGAATACCAGGATTTAATAGAATACCCAATTGCGGTATTCATGTTCAAAGTAAGACATAGCCTAATGCCTGGGAATATCCAAAAGATGCTCTCTGAAAGGGAGGGAGGGTACGATTTAAGGGGAAGGGGAAATTTTAAGACTAATAGATGTAGAACAACAAGAAAAAGATTATGTTTAGCAATTTGTGGAGTTAAATTGTGGAACAAACTAAATGAGAACCTAAAGAAATGCCCAAACATATTCCTTTTCAAAAAAGGAATTATTTTCAAAAGGTATAGAGAAGCATTGTAGAAAGTTTTGTTTGTGTTTTTTGTTTTGTTAATTTGTATATATGTATGACGGTATATGTGTATACATATTTATGTA
>NW_015151296.1:0-1853 GCF_000732505.1 Cyprinodon variegatus | reverse complement strand
TTTTATTTTTCAGAACGTGAAGCAGGCCGGAGAACAACCCAAAACAGAACTGTAAAACTCATCACAAATGTAACTGATTTATTAAACATCAAAATAAAAAGAAATATATGAAAAACAGAACATCTGACTCCCCTACCTTCATTTTGCCAGCACAGATAATGTGATGAAACAAAAAAGACCTGTTTCCATCCTCGTTTTGCTGGAGCATGTTAGGTTTTGTGTTTACACTAGTGTGAGCCAGTCTGCAGCTTGGTCAGGCGGCCGCAGGCCACGGGCCACAGGTCGCAATGATGTGGCGAACCTTGATATTCTGTCTGCAAATGTTTGCGTCCAAACCACAACACACCAACCTCAGGGAGACTGACAGAAAGCAGAGTGGGAAGATGGAAATGGAGGAAGTCGAGGCAGAGTTGTTATTGCAAGTTATATTCATTCTGTATAGTAAAGTGTGCAAAAATAGGAAAAGCACAATGCAAGCCAACTTTAAAATCCTCATTAAAAATTCTAAGAGTCCATATTTGAAGGATATACACACATTCAAGAACTAGGGCATCTGAATAGAAATATCATCTATATTTGACTTGAGAACATATGTGGTGCTCTAAATGTGGATTAAAGCTAAGATTATTTAGTTGTAAAAGCTGTAGAAGCTCAGTAAAAGAACAACAGATGGGCTGGAGACATCAAGAGAGAAGAAAAGTTTGGGCTTTGCCCAAAAATAATCTGTCAAGCAAGATGGGAATTTCAAGGTCCAGACTGGGATCGGTATAATTAGTGGTGCTGCTCTGCCAAGCGGTTACATCCGGCGGAATCGGGGAAGCCTGGCAGGTGACTGTTTCTCAGAGACCAGATGGAAATATGCAGCAAGCAATGCCTGCCATCCCAGATTGTTTGTGGCTGCAAGTGAGACAGCTGACAGAAAAGACAAATGTAAAACTACAGGGGTCACTGGGAACAGACTTAATGGTGTGGTTTTGGATTGAATACAGCTAAAGGCAAAGTAAAACTGTTGACATGTTGCAAGCTTTTTTACTCTTTTGGTAACAATTGAAAATACAAATCATCACTATATATTTTGATGCATTACATTGTCTAAAGTTTGTTTAAGTAATAATGTGTTTTTGTTACTGCAGGGCTATAAAAGACAGCCCCCCAAAGGATATCTTTTGTTTTTGCTTTTTCAACACTGAGCCCTCCAAGAACCCCCACCTTGATGTTGTCGGGGGGGGTTAGTGCCTGGACGATTCCAGAGGTTATGTTGTCTGGGGCTCAAATCCCCCTAGTAGAGTCTCACAAGGCAAACAGGCTCTGGGTGACTAAATCGGGATGACAATCAGCACCTACTAGTCAGAGGCTATGGTTTTCAACCAGAAAAGGGTGATCTTTCCTCTTCAGGTTGGAGGAGAGTCCCTGCCTCAAGTAGAGAATGGAGGTGAGCAGACCAGTAAGTCCCGGTGAAGAGAGAGCTGAGCAAAAGGTCAAAGTTCAATATGAAAATACAATATACTATATGCAATATATAGTACATTGCTTTATACTATGTACACAGTAGACTGTGCCTTCTTTGCAGACCGGATGACACGCTGCAGTCTGCCCTTGTCCTAGGCAGTGGCACCAGCGTACCAGATGATGGAGGAGGTAATGATGGACTCAATGATGGTGGTGTAGAAGTACACCATCATTGTCCTTGCTGAAATCCAAAAACAGAATCCTGACATAGGTACCTGCCAAACCCAGGTACTGCAGGATGAAGTATAGGAAGTTAACAGCATCGTCTGCAGACCTGTGGGCTCTGTAGGCAAATTATAGGGATCCAGGAGGGGGTCAGTGATCTCTTTCAGGTGTGAAACACT
>NW_015151295.1:365838-367065 GCF_000732505.1 Cyprinodon variegatus | reverse complement strand
AGACTAAAATGTTGACAGTTTTTTTTTTAACTAAAACTAAACAGATAAAATTATGTTTTCTTGGACTAAAATAAAGACTAAAATGCTCTGAATTATGTCCTGACTAAAACTAGACTAAAATGTTGACAGTTTTTTTTTTAACTAAAACTAAACAGATAAAATTATGTTTTCTTGGACTAAAATAAAGACTAAAATGCTCTGAATTATGTCCTGACTAAAACTAGACTAAAATGTTGACAGTTTTTTTTTTAACTAAAACTAAACAGATAAAATTATGTTTTCTTGGACTAAAATAAAGACTAAAATGCTCTGCTTTTAGTCGACTAAAACTAGACTAAATAAAAATGCGATGATGTCGACTAAATGTGATAAAAACTAACAAACGATGCTGAAACTGGACTAAAACTAAAACAAAATTTAAAAATGGTTGCTAAAATTAACACTTGCCGGCAGCTGTGATATGATTGGTTAAAATGATAATGAGTATGAAATGAGATGACTTTTTTGACTTGCATTGAAATTTGAGAATTTTTTCTGCGCTGAAGATTTTTATGAACTATCTGCAGTTCTGAATGGAGACCAAAAAGGTCTCAAATGTTTGACAACCCACTGGAAAACAGATGAATCTCCAATCAACATTGTCCGGAGCAAACAGGGCTGTGAATGTGCGATCACACTGCCGAAACAAGGACAATCTTCCACTGAGATTCATCCTGTCCAATGACATTAGCATTGCCAATTGACTCCCTTGTGTGTTTTCTAACCCTATTTAATGTTATACATGTGACTCTTTGCCTTTGTACTCTTTATCAGTCTATATTGTCCCTAAATTTACAATATTTAGAATAGTTGTTTTTTTTGTTATCTTCTGCAGGCCAGTTAGTTATACGTCAGCCTGAACATCTAAATTCCACCCATCATATATCAACGGTCAGCTGTCAATCAAATTTTTTCGGTCATAGAATCTTGATTCATATGTCGCAGCTAATATATGCAACGGTTAAAATCAGAATCATTTCCTTTCCCTTTGCGTTCCGTCCCAGTGTTCACGGGGATGGACGTCTGTGTCTTCAGCAGGTGTAGAGCTAACAGAACTGGCAGCGTTGCGAGGCAAGGGCTCAAACATGTACGGCTGTAAGCACCAAACCAAGCTTCTGCCGCCCTGGCGTCCTCTTCCACAACATCTTCGTCCCTGCTTTACTACTTTAAATAAAAGATGTATGACGG
>NW_015151295.1:362598-365444 GCF_000732505.1 Cyprinodon variegatus | reverse complement strand
TCCCAATGGAATTTCCCATTGGGAACCTACTCGCACTAAGTTGCTAACTGGTTAGCAAGATGCTACCGACAAACTGGCCACACTAAAACTTGCTTGCGAACTTTCTGCAACAACAATCCTGCCCCTTGGATAAACGACCAATCACTTTCACTTTATTCACTCGTGTAAAGTCGTGCACCACTCGGGAGGAATAGGAAATGAAACAGTGTGAATGGTCGTTTCCCTACGACTTTAAAAGCAAATAAAGTATTTCATGTAGTTTTTAATAAAAGTTCATAAAATGTGAGACAGGGATATGAGGTTGTGAGAAAGCCATCACCCTAATGTGTATGGAGTAACAAATAAAGGTGAAGGTGGATGGATAGTACCGCCTTCAAAGGTGTGGCCATAGGTATTCACAATGGACAAACACCCTTCTGTCACAGGTGAACAGACAGGTGATTGGATATAAATTTTATAACAAAAAATTAGTGTTGTACCGATACCGATACTGCACTAAAATGGTGGTATCGGTATTGGTGAGTATACACAAATAGGGCACTGATACCATTTTCAGAGCCAAAAGTTTATTCAACTATTGTCACCCATTCCAGGTAGGCAATTAAAAGTTCTATTGGATTCACTTTGTATAAGTCTTTTTCCTGCTTCACAAAGGTAGGCAGCAGCTTGGCAAAGCCATGATGCCAATTATTTTACATCCAAGTAGTATGCAGTTCTCCAAAATATACACACACACACATCAATTTCAAACGGATGGTATCAGTATGGTATTGGCTGATACTGTGAAGCCAGGTATCGAGTATCGTATCAGGGCCAAAAAATGGCATTGGTGCAACACAGTTAAAAACACCCCTGCATGCCTTCTGCAACATTCTAATTTGTCATATTTTTCATCCAAGCATGCATAAATACAAGCTTAAACAATCAATTAGTGAAATACTTTTATAATTGGCTTTACAGTCTTTTAGGTTTATTGTGGAGTCCCTCAGGATTCTATCCTGGGATCTTTATTGTTTGCACTTTACCTCCTTTCTCTTAAAGAGATTTTTTATCAAACATGGTATAGCGTACCATTTCTATGCTGATGACTGTCAACTTTATTTGCCTATTGCTAAAAACAGCCACTGCCCCTTGACACCCCTTCTTGACTGTCTGGGTGATGTCAAGGCTTGGCTGTCAAAAAACTTTCTGAAGCTTAATAAGAGCAAGACAGAGGTGATGGTGTTTGGAAGTGCCATCTCTGACTAGGGACCTTTCAAGCATTTTGTGCGTACCAAAGAAACCAGCCTTGGTGTCGCTATAGAAAGTAATTTTAAACTGAACGAACAAATAAAAAACCTTTTTAAAATCGTGTTTTTATCATCTCCGTCTTTTATCTAACGTAAAACCATTTTTTCTTTTAACCTCTTTGAGCAGGTTTTGCACTCTTTTATTTCTAGCTGTCTGTACTACTGCAATGCACTTTATTCAGACATTTGCCAACGAGCTCTCTCCTGTCTGCAGTTGGTCCAAAATGCAGCGGCTCGTCTTTTAACAGGGACCAGAAAACATCAACACGTCACACCAGTTCTTGCATCTTTGCACTGGCTCCCTGTTCATTTTAGAATTGATTTTGAGATTTTATTGTTTGTGTTTAGAGCCCTAAATGGGATGGCTCCTCAATACATCACTGATCTCTTCCAGATTTATTCTCCGGCACGTGCTCTGAGGTCTGAGGGCCATCTTCAGTTAGTAGTGCCTAAGTCGAGACTTAAAACCAGAGGGGACAGAGCCTTTTCTGTAGTTGGCCACATACTTTGGAATATTTTGCCCCTCCATATACGGACTGCCTCTACGGTGGAGAGTTTTAAGTCTCCTCTTAAGACCCACTTTTACTCTTTTGTCTTTAACAACGTGTAGTTGTGTAGTCATCTGTGTCCTTTTTAGTTTATTTATTGTTGTATTCTGTTTATGTATTGTTGTGTTGTTGTTTATTATTTGTTATGTACAGCACAACTATTCATAAAAAGACAGGAACAGACAGAACAGGATCCAGATCAGGCAGGAACAGACAGGCGGCAGGATCCAGGCTTCTAGGCATCATAGAGCTCCCAGGCAGGTTCAGAGTCTGAGTGGGACCGGAAGCATGACCAGGCGGTCACGCACAGGAGCAGACAGGATCAGGTGCGGACAGGCAGACTCAGTGGCAGAGGGTAGCAGAGACAGGATGTAGAACCAGAACTTGATGCAGGACCTTTAAACTGGTCTCCTCCTTGGAGCCAGGCTTACTGAGATAAAAACTGAGCCTCCCCACATATAGAGCCAAAAAGCCAGAGGACTCCTCGGGGGAGGAACAGTGGACGATCAGGAGACGAGACAAACACAAAACCCTCTTTCCACTGGCTGCCAGGATCCAGAACATGAACCAAGGAATCAAAATAAAAGACAGGCTAACAGAGAGACAAATAATGATCTGGCCCTGAATGCTCAGGCTGAACTGAATACAACCAGAGGAAAACAGGTGAGAGAAAAAAATTATAAATGAGGCAGGGAGGGAAAACGACAGGTCAAAGGAATTACTAATTAAGGGAGAGCAAACAGGCCAGATCATGACAATATTACAGTTTAAGATGGATGTAGAGTTTGAAAACCAAAGTTTATCTGGAAGAAAATGGGATATGATCAAATTAACTTTTCACTAATTTAGAGAAATGTTTAGATGAATGTTTTCAGATCAATTCACAATGCAAATCCATGAATAAAACATTATTTGGCTAAATAAATTTGATTGAGTGATTTGCTTAATAAAGAACCAAAAACCTAGCCCGGGTGCCAGTCCGAACTTAGTCCCGCCCACAAGGTTTGAG
>NW_015151295.1:359424-361660 GCF_000732505.1 Cyprinodon variegatus | reverse complement strand
TCCATAATCAATCACAGACAAAAAAGTAGCTTCTACAAGTTTCTTCTTAGCACTGAAGGTAAAACAAGATTTGTTTCTGAAATAAAAAAAAGTCTTATTTTAAGTTTCCTCACTAATGTATTGATATGTACTTTAAAAGAAAGCTTATCATCTAATCATATTCTCAAGTACTTGTATGAAGACACTCTCTCAATAGATTTCCCATCTAAGGGCAAGATACTACAATTGTCAAGTAGCTGTGATTGAGCTTTTGAGAAAACCATCCCTAATCATGACAGACCTTCAAACCTTTTTGTCCATGTCCAGTTGGAAGGTTGAGTTTCCATCCAGCTGGAGTTTAGCAGGCAGGCCACAGCAAGGCAGGCTCTCTATCTGTTTCAGTGGCTCATCAAGGCGTGCTTCTCATCCAGTCTGGCTCTATAAGTTCTGATGTGTTGCAAAAGGTCTGTTTTGCAGCAGTTTGGTTTTGAAAGGTCACCACAATGACCCATTCTTGATGATTTTGGAGATGTGGGTCCCCCCTGGGCCTTGATTCTCCACCACAGTGGAGATCCGGGACGAAGCTGACCCCAGCTTCATGGGCAAGAGAGAGGAGGCAAAGAGAGAAAGAATCCTGTTTGCTGTGGTCCTCCAGCTGTTATTCACCAAACTTTTATTTCCTTCTCTATCATCATGTCAAGATGAAATTTGGACACTGGTTCCCAATGTCCAAAAACCGTGATCATGGCATATGGCACAACATGTATAAAGAACATGCCAAACAGTCCACTAATAAAAAAATATATGTAATATTAGGCCATGCTTGGATGATTATTAATACTTTTATATTGTAAGATGTGGTCTTATTAATTGGGTATTACTGATTGTGGGTATGTTTACAGCAATCAATTAATTAATTAGATCAATAATATAGCCTTTTATTAATAGATGGAACAGAGCTAACTGTGAGACACCTCATCACTACAGTACAGGACTCCAACTGAAATTTAATATATATTAGTTTTATTATTTATATCCCATAAACAAGTTGCATAAAATTGAGGCAGCTCATCCCTGACAGCTCCTATTAGGTTAACTGAGAATCCCAATCATGTTTACTCCGTTCATCACTGCTGCAATGCAGGTTAACAGGTAAAATGGAGTCTATAAAATCCTTACAGGCTGACGCCACAATTTCAGTCCAGCTCTACAACAGACTTTATCCCCAACTGTCAGCACAGCCCTACACTAACCAACATACCAGGCAAGACGCTTTGCATCTCAAACAAACCTAATCACAGCTAGTTTAAAGGCAACATGGCTGGTTTGGAAAACTAGCTGTGTTGTAATTGTGCATGCAACCTGTGGCGAGTCTGGTGACTTTTATAGATTCTTAAAAAAGTAATGAGATTTATTAGTCTTGATTTAAAGCTCACCTGTACTTTTCTTAACCCTTTATAGGGCGCTCAGTGAAATACTTTAAAAATCCAAATTTCAAGCCAATAGTGTTATTGGAATCCAGGACAAGACCTTATTACTTTTGTAACATAAAAAAATATGGATATTTTGATGGCAAAAATTTATGTCAATGTAACAAGAAACGCCAGCTTGCCTGAATATATTAAGTAAAATAACAAAAATGCTTTTAAAAGAAATTCATGAAAAACACTCTGAGAGTGAAAGAAACACATTATTTTCCTACAATATAACCTTAGTGGCATTAATGTTGATATTGGCACTGACATTTTTTAGTTTATAAACCTATATATAACCATATAATTGTTAACTAGGCTTATTAACTTTACTTTTTAACTTTCATCTTTTTTTCTTAAATTGATAACAATATTTTTCAACTTAATTTAAACCTAACAGTCATGTTTTTGGACTGTGGGAGGCAGCTGGAGTACCCAGAGATAACCCATGCATGCACAGGGAGAACATGCAAACTGCTGGGAATTGAACCCAAACCTTCTTGCTTCAAGGCAACAGTGCTAAACCACTGCTCCATGAGCATTTAGATTTTTACCTTTTTTCTTAACTTGATAACTTTTTTTTCCAACTTAATTTACAGTAGGTAATATCTCACTCAAGGGCTCATCTAATTGGTCAAATGCCAAAATAAGATGTACAGCCATGTAGCAGCATCTTTGCTGAATGGCTGGATATAGATCTTGTGCTTCTAGAACTCATTGAGGGACGTGGGGGACTCCATTTGTAAGGGGTGTGCAAGTGATCCAAAACGCTAACCTGCCCTATA
>NW_015151295.1:356738-358046 GCF_000732505.1 Cyprinodon variegatus | reverse complement strand
AAACTGAACAAGACTGTGCCAGACACAACAGAACCGCGCTAACATGGTACTAGTTCATCAGTAGGGTCGGCGCGGTTCAGTTCTGGCTCAGTTCTCATATAACAAAGAGCGCATGAGCAGATCGCTTCATCTCCTTACACTCAGCCTCTGTAATCATGAAACTTTAGACATTCCAAAAATCCTAGCTTCCCTACCGTGCCAAGATTTCCAGTGATGATTCTGCTCAGCAGTGTGATGAACCTCAACTCCTCTCATTGTTTCCTGTATCTGTAAGCCCTGATTAGACCATCGTTTGTCGTATCCACTTCCAGTGGTGTCAAAAGTCCACACATTTGTTACTTAAGTAGAAGTATAGATACTGCAGTTTAAAAACACTCTGGTAAAAGTTGAAGTATCAACTTGACCTCTTTACTCAAGTAAAAGTGAAAAAGTATGTACTCCAAAAACTACTTAAAGTATAAAACTATAAAGTAACCTTTGAATAACAGCCAGATGCCACTATATGAATTGAAAGCTCAATTTTACGACAAATTTCTTTGAGATACGGCCAAGGATGAGGGAGGTCCTGTTGGTCTCCGTCTCCCGATACGCTCTCGCCTGTGTCCGATCTTTCAGACATTTCAACATCTTTCTCTGAATCGGACATTGTAGCATGGCATAGACAATTCATGTTAGCAGTTTGAAGAACACCTGCTTGCTTCTGAGGATTTCCTTTAGCTAACCAATGAGTGTTTGCGTTATATGACTCATCCAATCACACTAGAGTAGAAGTCAGAAGTAGGAGGGAAAATAAGTAATGTAGTAAAGCATAGATACCTAAAAAGTGAAGTACAGTAACAAAGTATTTCTACTTCGTTACTTGAAAACCTCTGCCCACATCCCAAAAGCCGACTCTGTCAAGTAAATTCCCCAAAAGCTGTCTTCTTCACCTGACTCTCCACAAACTTCCTGAATGTTACGGGCGCCGCCATGTTGGTTTGCTTGTTTCCCTCTGGACAGCAGTAGTACCTTAGATTCTAATTTATGCATTTATTTAAATTTTGGAGTGATGATAGGATGCAGTTTTATACGGCGGATTATTTTGATGTTTTATTTCAAGGGGGGATGTAATCCCATCTCAAATCTACTGCTGTTCCTCATTTTTACATTAAGAGCAACGCAACCAGCTACAGTAACAGCTGGTCCTCCATGAAACATGCCCACTAGCTCTCTATAGTAATCAGAGATGGCAAAAGTACTCACTTTCCGTACTTGAGTAAAAGTACAGATACTTGTGTTAAAAAATACTCTGGTAAAAGTGGAAGTACT
>NW_015151295.1:349983-354066 GCF_000732505.1 Cyprinodon variegatus | reverse complement strand
ATTTTTTAAAATGTAAGGAGTAGAAAGTACAGATATTTGTGTACAAATGTAAGGAGTAGAAGTAAAAAGTTGCCATAAAATAAGTAGTAAAGTAAAGTAAAAATATCAGAAAAATATACTTGAGTACAGTAACAAAGTATTTGTACTTCGTTACTTACCATCTCTGATAGTAATAACAGTCAACTACAATGTAGAATGTTGCTAGTAGTCTTCAACAGTCTACTATCAACATTTCCCCCCTCATTCATCATACAGTAAAACCGGGACAATCCTGGAGACAGCTTTAGCCGGGGACATCTGCTTACTGTAATATATATGCTGACGGTGGTTAGAGGGTCTGGTGATGCATATTCTACACATGATTGTTAATATTTTTTTTATATATATTTTTCATGATTTTTCTTCAAAAGTTTTTCAACAGATTTTATATTCTAAATGTCATGTTTTAAGTGAAAAATATGTGACCTATGAAATCCAAATAAAAATATAAAATGATTACATTTTTCAATTTAATTAAATTCAGTTTATTTCTATAGCACCAATTCCCAACATGTCATCTCAAGGCACTTCAGAGTTCATGTTAAAGTTCATCTGATCATCCAGTCAGATTGATTTAAAGTTTTCTATCTAAGGAAATTGATGCATCGACTCATTGACTCGAAGGCAATCCCTCACACTAGGCATGCTTGTAATGACAGTGGAAAGGAAAAACTCAATTTTAACAGGAAGAACCTCCAACAGAACCAGGCTCAGTGTGAGCGGCCATCTAGTGAGGATGACTGGAGTTCAAGGAGACAAAACAAAAAATACCATTCATATAATTTAAAAAAATGAAAACTGGAAATATTGAAAAGTAAAATATAAAAAAACAACATTTTAAAACTTTAAAGAGTAAACAAATGTTTCATATCCATTTACAAAACATGCCTCTTGCTTAAAAAATTATCAAGAAAAAGTAAAATTTTAGAAAAAATAAATACAATTAAAAATTATTAATAATAGAATAAAAAATGACTTTTAAAACATTTTATTGATTCAACAATTTAAAAGATCCATTTCTGAACTGTGAATTTCTTTTCCTTCAAATATCTGTTTACAAAACACGTTCTTTGCTTGCAACACTATTCTAGAAAAAATTTACCTTAAACAATAGCAATTATTTTAGGAAAGGAACACCATTATTAGCCTGGTCCCCCCACACCAAAAAGAAAAAGAATCTAGCTCCGCCACTGAAGATTACGGAAGAGGATTAGGGCCACTGGAAAAAAAAAAAAGTTAACCGATTTTTTAATTTTATTTCAGTTTAACATGGGAAAAAAGTCAGAATTCTGAGAAAAAAGTCAGAATTCTGAGATTAAAGTCAGAATTCTGAGATTAAAGTCAGAATTCTGAGAAAAAAGTCAGAATTCTGACTTTAATCTCAGAATTCTGAGAAAAAAGTCAGAATTCCCGCTTTAATTTCCCATGTTAAACTGAAATAAAATTTAAAAATCAGTTTACTTTTTTTTTTTTTTTTTTTCAGTGGCCCTAATCCTCTTCCGTAGAAGATGCAAAATAAACTTAAACAGAAATCCTGGACCATCAAACTCCCTGATACCACCTTTGTCCAGCAGGTGTCGCTTTAGGACAACAAAACATGTTATTGGCCTTATTGCATATTAGGAACTAATAATAAATACAACAATCAAAACAACTGACAATCATCTAAACGCTTTTGGAAGGCAGCCATGGAGATAAACTAATGGTAACCCAACAGTTTTAAATTAATTAATAAACATATTTGTAAATTTAGTTTTTTGTTATTATTACTTTGATTGTGTCTGCATTCCTCCTGATGCAGCCTGGTTATGTAACAGAGATATGATGAAAGCTGTGTGGAGGGAGCGCGCCTGTGCTGCTCTGATATGTCCGCATCCAGCATCCTGGTGCGGGCTCGGTGCCAGAGGGATGCGGGATGATGCGGTGGGGGGGGATGGGTGGTTACAGATGCCATTGGTCTTTATGTAACAGCAGCTGGCTCACGCTTCAAATGAGTGACTAACCGGTGGCAGCGTGGGGCGCACCGCAGAGCATCAGTGGCTGTTTACCAGTCAAACCTGGCGCTGTCCGGTGTGTGTGTGTGTGTGTTGTTAGATGGGGGGCCGGAGGGGGGCGGAGCCTCTCCAACATGAGTAAATGACGTCAGCTCCCAGGTCGCCGAGCAGAGAAACAAACATGGCGACAGAATGGAGCGGCCAGCAGGGTTACGCTCTCACCGTCATTATCTGCCTGTGGAGCGCGGTGGGCGGCCGGACGGAGACCGCAGCGGCGGCTGGATCCGCCCGGGTCAGCGGCGGGAGCCAGGTGCTCGGCATGCGGGTGGAGAGGAGCGACAAGCCGTCCAGCACCAATGACGACGGTGTCATCCAGGTGACCGAGGAGAGCACCGTCCTGCTCCGGTTCTACGGGGTGCAGCTCCACTCGGGCGCCTGGACGCAGATCCGCTTCACGGAGGTACCGGAGAGCGGCGGGGAGGAAGAGGAGGAGGAGGAGCAGGAGGAGGCGGTCTCCGCGGCCAGGGGAGGCAGCGGCATGATGGACACGCCGGAGCGGACATGTGTGGACTTTACAAAGGACATCAAAGTCGGGAGCTACATGAACGTGTCCAGCCGGGGAACCTCCGGGCTGCTCAGCGTGCGCGTTAAGCCGCTGCGTAAAAGCGAGCCGCAGAAGGAGTACGCGCTGTGCACGCTGAGCCAGGATGGCTCCAGGTGGCTGATGCTGGGGGAGAACGACGGCAGGGTGCTGGTGGTGGAGGAGAAGAAGTCCCTGCTGCCCATGTGGCTGCAGGTGATCCTGATCTCCTGCCTGCTGGTGCTCTCCGGGATGTTCAGCGGCTTGAACCTCGGGCTCATGGCGCTGGACCCCATGGAGCTGCGCATCGTCCAGAGCTGCGGCACCGACAAGGAGAAGAAATACGCCAGGAAGATCGAGCCTATCCGCAGTAAGGGGAACTACCTGCTCTGCTCCCTGCTGCTCGGAAACGTCCTGGTCAACACCACCCTCACCATCCTCCTGGATGACCTGATCGGCTCCGGCCTGGGCGCGGTGGTAGCCTCCACCATCGGCATCGTTATCTTCGGGGAGATCGTCCCTCAGGCGCTGTGCTCCCGCCACGGACTGGCGGTGGGAGCCAACACCATCATGGTCACCAAGCTCTTCATGCTCCTCACCTTCCCGCTCTCCTTCCCGGTCAGCAAGCTGCTGGACGTCCTGCTGGGTCAGGAGATCGGCACCGTGTACAACCGGGAGAAGCTGGTGGGGATGCTGCGGGTCACGGAGCCCTACAACGACCTGGACAAGGAGGAGCTGAACATGATCCAGGGAGCCCTGGAGCTCCGCAACAAGACGGTGGAGGACGTGATGACCCCGCTGGCCAACTGCTTCATGATCCAGGCGGACGCCGTGCTGGACTTTAACACCATGTCGGAGATCATGGAGAGCGGCTACACGCGCATCCCCGTGTTCGACGAGGAGAGGTCCAACATCGTGGACATCCTGTACGTCAAGGACCTGGCGTTCGTGGACCCGGACGACTGCACCAACCTGAAGACCATCACCAAGTTCTACAACCACCCGGTGCACTTTGTGTTCCACGACACCAAGCTGGACGCCATGCTGGAGGAGTTCAAGAAAGGTCAGTGCGCGCGCGCTCCGGTTTGCTACCAGAGCAGGTTTTATGATGGAGCCAATATTAGGGATATGGGCAGTGGCGGTCCTAGACCAGAGGAGACCAGCTTTCCATGGGGACCCAGAAAAGCATGAAATAAAAAACGGGTTTTGGGATTCAAATATATTAAAGTCGTAGGGAAATCATATTTAAATGTCAGATCATTCTGGCTTAAAAATGTATATATATGTACGCTTTATCAGTCGATAATGTTCCAAAATTTAGAAAATTTGTCCTAAAATCTGTATTTTTTTTCATTATCTTATTCAGGCCAGTTAGTTATAGGTCAGCCTGAAAACCTAAATTCAGCCAACATATAACAACGGTCATCTGTCAATCAAATTTTTTCAGTCATAGCATCTTGATTCATATGT
>NW_015151295.1:348711-349497 GCF_000732505.1 Cyprinodon variegatus | reverse complement strand
ATTCACTCATGTAAAGTCGTGCACCACTGGGGAGAATTCGGAAATGCAACAGTTGGAACAGCCGCTTCCCTACGACTTTAGGAGAGCTGCATGAAGTTAAAATTTTTATTTAATTAGGTTTGATTAAAATTCTATGTCTTATTAGCTCAATATACATTCATAATTTAGGAATTTTACATGTTTTTGCCTTCATTTAAGTTAAAATTACTATTTTCTATCAAATCTGAATCAGAACCCAAGAAAAGCGGAAAAATTCAGCTTTAAAAATTTGATTTTGTTTTTTCATTTTGTTTTGAAAAAAACATTTAGCTGATGAAAACTGGGATCCTATCTCAATGCAATTGAAGCTATCACCTTATTGTTTTTAAATAATTAGTAAAACAGAATTTGTAAATAGATCCAAAGGACCTATCAGTAACCATGTTTGTTTCAGCGCATATCATCATTAGAGTATTATATCTTCAGTACAGGGGCCAGGACATGATCCACATGGGCACAGGCCCCTGTTGGCCCCTTTCTAGATCTAGAAATTTTAATAGAGTAAACATCCATTATTTGTTCCAGGTTTTGTCCCTCTCTTCTTGTCTCTTCTTGTTTTCCTCTCTGTTTTGTACTCAGCTGACTTTTCATGCTGTCTTAAAAGGAATGAAAGACTTTTTCCAAGCACTAAGCTCACTTAGCTGATTCCTGTGTTTCCAAAAAGGCGACGGCTAAAGAAAATAACCCAGTCCTTCTTTTCACTGTAGACAAGCCATGATCTGCTTATCTGTTCTCCATTTTTCATTT
>NW_015151295.1:344890-347120 GCF_000732505.1 Cyprinodon variegatus | reverse complement strand
TAATACAAAGTGAATCCAGTAGAACTTTTTATTGCCTACCTGGAATGGGTGACAATAGTTAAATAAACTTTTGGCTCTCTAAATAGTATTGGTGTCCTATTTGTTGGTACTGCCATTATCTGTGCAAATACTAATTCTGGTATAATTACAGGTCTAAGTGGGTTGATCTGACAGCTAAAGGCATATTTTACAGTATTTATACTCCTGTTAATGTTTATCGTTTACTAAATGAGTTATTTAATTAATTGATTAAGATTAATCTGATTAATTGTTTCAGGCCTAACTGATTCTCTTTTTTTCAACATATTGTAAAAAAAATATTAGCTCTTAATGTATGGAATGATCCTATTAACGCAAGAGAAAAGTTCCTTTTTTTATTAGTAGTTAGTAGTTAGTTGATAAGATCAATCAAATTCAGTCTAATTTGTGAATAACAAATTTGCTAACTTAATGTTAGCAAATGACTGAATAAATGTCATCTAAATTTTAAAAAACAGCTAAAAACAGTCATTGTAAGATGTTGAAGTCGAGTTCTTTCATGTTGCTCTGACTTCGGTCTGATAATTCCAACTTTTAGGGCTGGTAATGTTGAAATGTTCTGCTTGGAAGTCGGAAATTCAGAGTGAAATGGAAATCACCAAAGGGGTGATGCTCAGCGACCCTGCCTGTAGAGCCCTCTAAGGCTCTAACCACTAACCCAACGCTTCCTTAAAGAGTGCAATCCTTCTTCCTACTGAGGTTAAAATTGTACAGAAAACTAAAATATAGCCTGGAAAATCCTGATTGGCTCATCTCTAAAGGTAACCTTTGCTGAAACAGGATGATATTAAATATTATCTGTTTCTTTCATCTGCAAAAACAATCCGGTAAAATAATTTCCTTTTTGCAAAAAGAAGCGTCTCTTCCTTATAAAAGGCTTTGGAACAAACCACAGAGATGTGAAAAAACCCAAAGCCACTTCGACAGCCAAGTGCAACGTTTGCATCACTTCTTAACATTTGGCAACAGCCGTCCTGTTAGATTTCCCTCCTCAGTGGCCAAAGATGATTTCTGATCCGGTTCTGCTTCTCAGGAGGCCGTGCTCTTCCTGCAGGGGACTCGACTGCAGTAAATCCTGTTCCAAATCTGTTTATGAGACTCTGCAAACTGTTTTCACTGTTTCCTCTGAAAGGCTTATTGATCAAAGCGCTGCTGTCTGAAAGTAAAACAGGATTCATGTCCAAGTTCTCGTGTGCAGATTGTGGACAAATCGTTTACAGCATCAAGCTGAAGGTGATGAGGAGAGAGAAAAAGGCTGCAATATTTAGTAGATGTTCTCCTTGTTGGGATGTGATAATGCTACTTATATTCTTTATCTTATCATTGTCAACCCTTTTATAAGTCAATAGGAAAGAATACTTGATTAGATTACAGGATTTATTTTCAATTAATAACAATTAGGGCTCAGATAGATCAGCCAGGCATTTGATTACAGAGTGAATTTTGTTCCATTATTGGTTTATGCAAAGAGCGAGTTTTTAATGTCAATTTTGGACGGTAAAATGAAACTTCAAAAAATGTCATACTTAAATTGTTTTTGTTTGAAAAATCAAAAAAGGGGTTTAAAGTTGTAGGGAAGCGGCTGTTCCAACCAAGATTTTGTTTTAAATAGAAATTTTCTAAATTTCGGGACAATATAGTCTGATAAAGAGTACATTTATATACATGTTTAAGCCAGAATTATTTGACATTTAAATATGATTTCCCAACGGCTTTAAGATTAACTTTGCTTTTTTCCTCATTTTTATTTTTATTTTTTACAGTATGTTTTAGGTTTGCAGCTAACGATTATTTTGTTAATCGATTAATATGTTGATTATTTTTTGATTAATTGATTAATAATCGGACAACTATATGTTCTTAAAGGGGACTTTAAGATTAACCAAGTGAAAATAAAACTGTTCCACTTGAGGAGTTCTGGATAGAGTATATTGACAGACGAAAAAGATTTTTATCTTAAATGCAAAATATTTATATATATTTTTTTAAATTTTGGTATAATTACTGCTCTAAGTGTGTTGCTCTGTCAGCTAAAAGCATGTTTTACATTCTTTATACTTTTAACGTTGAACCGATTTTTAAATTAGTTGAGATAAATTCAGATTAATTTTTTCAGCCCTAATATGTTTTGTGTTTTTCATTATTTTTCACACATATTAGAGATTGCATTCTCCTCCCTTCAAGCCCAATA